>NC_057808.1:477890478-478190478 GCF_018294505.1 Triticum aestivum
TTCAGTCGACTGAAGTGTAGCTAAATCGGAGCAGCATCACAAGCAAGAGCAAGAGCGAGAGCAGCAGCGCGAGCAAGAGGAAGAGCAAGAGCAGACCAGGCAGGGGACCAAGAGCAAGAGCACAGCAGCAGCGCGAGCGAGAGCTAAAGCAGCAGCAGCTCCTACTGATGTGGACGTCGTCACCGAGGGAGCGATGCCGTGGAGGAAGTGTCCGGCGACGCCAGCGTGGATGGAGCCGCGCCGTGTCGGCTCGGGACCGAGCGCCGGCAACACCGTGAGATCGAATCAAGAAGAAAATGCGGCAATTAGTGTACAACCTCTTTGGTGGCGCCGATTAGGCCGCAGCTTCATCCGAGGAAACGGTGATGACGATGCTCTTCCGGTGGTGCAGGTGAAGACGGCGGTGTGGGAATGGAGGTGGCGCGAAAGACGAGGGGAACATCGGGGCAGCTCCTTGGAGGTGGAGGACGGGGTGGCTGAACCGGCAGGACGACCAGATCGACGACGGATCCTCATCCGGTACGGTGGATGAGGGACGTCGAGGTGTTGCTGTGGACGACGTCATCGGGGAAGAGGCTCCGGCTGGGTGGCGGACGGAGGAGGTTGTGGGCCTTTGCGGGTTTTGCCGGCCTCGGTATACGAATGGGTGGGCGGATGGGATGGGAGTGGGGAACCATGGCTTAGGGACGCACTTGTCCGAAATGTGGGGTAAGTTATGAAAGTACCCCCACCGATTTGAGGCGGTTCTTTCGGTTCAGGAGTATCACGGGCATTTCGCGTGTCAGGATTTCACAGGAGGTCGGAGTTTTCGCGCGCGTTGTAATTTTGGAATAGCAAGGCGCGCGTTGAGATGGAGGGAGTTGTCGGAGCACAGCGAGACCAAGATATATCTTAAATATTTCGTGCTAACAAGGCGCGGGTTGAAGAGGCGGGAGTTTCGCATCACGATAGACAGAGACGCTAGCTTGAAATTTCGGCATAACAAGGTGCGGCTTGAAATTTCAGGAGAACAAGCTTAACGTGTACAAAAAAAGACAATTTAGACTAGTATGATATACTACGTACAATGTGTTTAACACGCACAACACAACACAGACACCATTTAGACTAGTAAGGTACGCGTGCATGGCACGCATGAGATTTGGCAACCAAATTATGAATAAATACCACATTATAGCATGTAAGCTTTGAGTCATATATGCATGATGTAGATGTTCGTTTAATTCTTATAGTTCATTTCATTCAAAATCATCTAGCTTTTATAAGAAAGCTAATCAATTTTAAGATTCATGGAATTGTGCGTTGTAAGGCATAAAGTAAAAACAAATCATGTAGAAAAACATTTGGGCAATTATGATACGGAAGATTCTAGAACAAAGACGAAGTGCTTGTGTTTTGAGGTTTGTGCATTATGCTTAAGTTCAACCATAGAGTCTTCTAGATTGTACATGTGACAAAATCTGGTGGAATCTAGATGATATCTAACGGCCAGTAGTGCTCAAATTTGCCAGCTCTGCACCATCGGATTGGCCTCATCCAACGACCATATTTCAAAGTTAAAGTTATCCGCACACTATATAAAAAATATAAAATATAAAATATATATATATATATATATATATATATATATAGGGGTATAGATATAGATATGTGATGCGAAAGCCACCCATCATCTCCAATTAGAATAGTTTGTCCATGCACGGATGCAATGTAGCCAAACGATGTCTGCCATCGGTATCTCAAATTCAAACCAATCTGACCTTGTTCAATGTGTATACATTGCAACATGCTCGTTTCCAAACCACACCGCGCAGATCTCCGTTATATTCATGCATGCATGGGTTTCAAACATCATGATATCTTATTCAAATATTTGAATTCAACTTTACATTGATTATGACCTCACCTAGTCTTTTACACCCACACATTGGTCTTCTCTTTATAATTGTACCACTAACTTTCTCTCGTGCATGCATGCACACACACTACCAGTCGGCATTATCCATCGCACACATGCAATCTTTTTCTTCAGGTCGGTCTCCCATGAAGGCACACACACACACACACATCCCCCTCTCCATCATATCAGGCATTCTTTATCTCTGACGTGCATGCGCAATGATCGATGTTCCTCTATGTGTGTGTGTGTGTGTGTGTGTGTATAGCTAGGTCTTTCATAGTTTTCCACATAAACCGATCAATCTATATATCTAGTGAGGTCTCACCCTCTTTCCCACGTCCACATCGATCAATCTATACCTCTCTATATAGGACTACATATATAGGTAATACACCCACATTAATTTTATATCCAACGCCCCCCTCTCATCATCCATGCCTTCCGCTTCATCTCTCAGACGCGCGCACAATGGCCAAGACAAGGGGCAGCAAGGGCCCTGCCCCCCCTAACATCACTATATATCGAGGCTAATATGAATGTGATCATTAGACAATTGCTGGTAAGAATGGTTTAAGTTGATGAATTGGCCCTCCTCGTAAAGGATTAGCAATGCTTGGCCCCCTAGCTCATGGGACATTTTTCATGGCTCCGCCACTGCGCGCGACAGCGCACGTTCTCGCCCCCTCTCTCTAAATATCGATCTCGCAGTTGTGCACTCCTTCATAGTCTCCCTCCACTCGGCCCCTCGCACCATCTTCTAGCCCCCACCGGATTTTGCCACATGTACAATCTAGCAGACTCCATGGTTGAACTTAAGCATAATGCACAAATCTCAAAACAACAGTGGTTCTCCTTTGTTCTAGAATCTTCCGTATCATAACTGCCCAAACTTTCTTTCTAGTTGAATTGCCATTCTTTGTTTGTACTTTATGCTTTACAATGCACAATTCCATGAACCATAAAATAGATTAAGGGTTTCTTTCATTCAAAGGATTCTCGAAGGAATTTTGGAGGATTCTAATCCTTAGGAATTTTTCCTATCTTGGTTGTTTGATTCGTAGGATTGTAAACCATAGGAATTTTTCCATATGATTCATTTGCACTAGATTTCATAGGAAACATCCCATCCACTCAAACCTCTTTGAAAGAATTCTGCGTTTTTTCTATGCACAATCAAACACTCGTACCATCATGAAGGATTCAAGACGACATTCCACTCTAATCCCATGTTCTTCCTATTCCCGCGTTTTGGAAATCCTATGAATCAAGGAGGCCCTAGGTTTTTTATAGAAACTAATTGATTTTGAATGAGATGAACTATAAGAATTAAACAAAGGTCTACATCAGGCATATATGACTCAGAGCTTACATGCTACAGTGTGGTATTTATTCATAATTTGGTTGCAAAATCTGACGCGTGCAATGCACGTGTACCTTACTAGTACTTCGAGTATGTGCAAAACACAATGGCACGCTACACAGTGTCTCTCTTAAAGTTCATGAAGCCACGTGGGCACGTGGCACATGTGGAGGCGTTGTCGCGACATCCTTGTGTGGATTGATCACAGTGACGTGCTGCTGGTTCCAGAAGAATGTACTCGTCCTCCCTGAGCCGCACTGGCGGTACATGCACGAAGCGAAGATGTGCATGCACACCACGCACGCACTCATTCCCTCGCACGCACACGCGGGTGCACGGGCGGACGCATTTTTTTACCAAGATCCACACCATGTGATAATTTGACGCGTGTAAAGTCCTTCACTTCATTGATGGTCAATTAATACAGCGCATGCAAATTGAGTGGACGTGAGGGTGGAAGAAAGACATTACTACTCCACTGCGCGCATGCGAGTAGTTAAATCATGGGTTGCTAGTAGTACTTCCATTGGTCTCCTTCGTATTTTGTGCCAATTTTTGACAGTAACATAATATTTACGCATCTGAGCAGTGCAGTCTACTTGAAATTTATGTTCCACTAAACTCACCGGGAGCCGTTTCGGGCCTCGAAACCAAAAACCATCAATTAATCTTTACCTTGTTCCCATCACATTCGATAGTACTAGTGCTACAATTAAGTGCAAGCCTGCTCACACCTACCAGTACGTACCAAACCTGAACGTGTTCCCACTATGCAGGTTTTAGTACTAGTGCTAGTACTTAGGTTATAAAAAGGGGAACTACCTAACCGAAAATTACTCTACCTTCCTCCTCATAAGTCCCGCTTCTTCGTCCGTCCTTGCCATGGCCGGTGTGCAGAGCTCTAGGTCGAGAACTACTCGTAACAAGGGAGCAGCAACCAAGGCTGCGGAAAAAAAGAGAGGGCTCGCCGCCACACAGAGACCTCAAAAGATCTCTCACGGGCAGGCGATGGCTCCCAGGAGCGCCCTGGACGCGGAGGCGAACATGCCGAGCTAGCGGCGCTGGAGTCGTTATCCCTCGACGGCATGCCCGATCATCTCAATAAGCACCTCAATAAGCAGAAGGAGTTCATCCACGGCTTGGTGGAGCTGCTGAAGGAGAGCCTCGACGACATGCCCGCTGAGCTCAATGAGCAGGGGGAGTTGACCGCCGACTTGGTGATGCTGCTGAAGAAGAGCATTGCCTCGGAGAAGAAGGCTACCGGCGAAATCCTGCAACTTCAGGAGGACAATGCGAAGCTCCACCACGAGCTCGACCTCCTGAAGGAGGAGAACGCCGGCTGGAAGAAGCTGCATGAGAATAGTAGTTCCTCGATGAAGATGTTGCAGGCCCTCATCATGGAACAGAAGGAGGAGTTGGCGAAGCTCCGCATCAAGCACCCGGATGCTGTCAAGGTACGTAATGCGGCCGTGGAACAGATGATGAAGGCTCGCGTCGAGAAATCCCGCGTCATGGACACAATGATGAAGATGGCGGAGGAGACGCGCAAGGAGATGGAGGTCGTGGAGGCGATGAAGAAGCAGTTACAACTCCGCGGCCAGCAACCCTTCATGTAGTGAGAGCAGCGCCCCAGACTTGTGTGTGCGCCTTCCTTCTTTTTTTTGGGATGATAATCCTCCTTCTTCTTTTGCTCCTGTGTTTCTTATTTTGCTTCGGGTGTTTCGCCGCATGTGTCACCTTCTCTGCGAGGCATGAATAGAACAATGCTAAAAATGAGATGACTAGCAAATTAGATCATTCTTTATCACCAATAGAACAATGCCTCTTGCTAGTAATATATAATAAGAGTAGAGAGTAGAGGATATGGCACTGGGCTGCCGTGTTTCGTGCTCCTCCGTCGTACTCCAGTGGAAAACTTGAGTATACCGCACGGTTCTTTGCTCCTCCTCAGGTTGTCGGCACATTTATACGAGCAGTCAAATCACAAGGCCCCGCCTTCCAGTAGTAATGAGCCGTCATATCACAAAGGCCCTCGCCTCTCGTGAAAAGGACCAAGCTAGACTGCCCCGCCCTCTAGCCTTTTAAAAAATGTATACATTTGTACAGTAGTAGTATCGATGGATTGCGCCATGGAGCAAAACTATGCATATACTATATGACACTACCCACTATGAAGGTACTAGTAACATAGACTAGTAACTGGTCTATGTTACTCTCCACTATGACAAGCCAAAGTCGAGGCGCGGATACCAACGAGGGCCTGGTTGTGTCTATACTTGGACAACTCACCCGACTGCATGCGCACCAGGCAGATGAAGCTCGTGTCGTGTTGGTGCCGTGTGCGGCCTGCACATTAACCAAAACCTCGCGCCCCCGTCTTAGCCTCCGCGTTTAAAACATCTCAATCTCAAGGCCAAGGAGCAACGTGAAACCTATGATAGAGCCAATCGGATGGTTGAGAACACTACAATTCATAGCTACAGATGCGTGTGTGAGAGAGGACGAGTGCGTGCGTGCACCTCTTCTCGAAGTACAACTGTATGTGGGTGTCATCGGTGTAGGGAGCAGTGATGGTGCGTGCGAGAAGTCCCGAGATGTAACGACCCGACCCGAAATCGGTCAAGTCTCTGTGTAGCTGTACCATCCCAAGATCATGCTGGCACACACAGTACATTGATGCAAAGATTCAAAGTTCAATCACACCTGAATTTATTACACGATTCTCATATCGAGTCTTTATTACATCATAATAAATTCGGCCGAAGGCCAACTCATGAGAAATAAACTAAATAAAGCTGCGGAAGCGTAGACGAATAGCGAGTCCATCCGACTCAAAAGGGCAATCGCCAAGCGTGGATCGTAGCCTCACTCCTGATCGGAAAACTCCTCTGCATCATAAGACGTTGCAGCCGTGTAGGTCAGCATTTTGAATATGCCGGCAAGTCATGAAGAGAGAACAACAATAAAACTACTAATACTATATGCAATTTGGCTGTGGGGCTCTAAGTTTCATAGTTTTGCGAAAAAGCCGGTTTTTCCCTACAACAAGGACTTGTTTGCAATTACTACAAAATTGTTGGTAGTAATTGAGATGGTTCCGCCAACCAATGTCTCATTCCCAATTATTAAATAACCCCCTCAATTAATTTATTAAGTTCAGTGTTGAGATATCCGAAATACTCCAATTCCAGAGGCTCATTTGTCCGTAACCGGGGACACGGCTAATCGATTAGGTTGTTACTCTGCAGAGGTTTGTGCACTTTACCCGCAAGAAACGTTCCCTCCTTTTAAGTCTTCGCACTGCCTGGTGTTTGAAGACGGGACGAACGAAACAGGGTCTTCCGAAGAGTTCCTCTGGGCCACTGCCGGTGCCCATCCAATCCTACCGTTCTTCTACATCTCGTAGCACCGTCCGGCCAGAGTCACGCCTAGGGTCAACCAAGCCAGAGCCCATAATGGCTTGCGGCTGCACAGGTAAGCTTCCGGTCAATGGGGTATCCATCCGTCTCTTCGTGGTTGGGTGAAGCTTTCCGCAAGATGTCATGGCGCTTCTCCATGCATCCCGGCCATCCGCTGGTTTCTCCAGGGTGCCCGTCAACCGTCCTCCACCCAGTAGTGAATTTTGAAGTCCATCTTGAGCTTGACGTCATGGGGTTGTCATCATCTTGACTCTCACATCTCCCTTATGAATCACTCAACCAACCCCGTCTACGAGCATAGCAAAATAAACTACATCGTCCCGGGCATTGGTAACAAGGGAGAAGGGTTCATCCTACCTCATGATACTACTTAAGAACATAACTTAACAAAATTCTCCTACTGCATGCATGGTGGGGAGGTATAATTCTAATGCAATAAAATCATAGGTATTGTAAAAACATGATCAAATGACTTGCCTGGCTGACGGTCTTCGAAAGCTAGTGACTCGTAATAGCAGGCTTCGCACTCCGGAAATTCTACCGAGTCAAACAATAGCACAAATAAGTATAGCACAATATAACATAACAGCAAGTTGAACTAAAACACCCACGTACTCAAACCAAAACCAAAGAAAAACTCGGAGAAAACAAATCAAGGTTTTCATCATATCAAGCAACAACTAAGAAATAGTTTTACACAACTAAAACTTTTCTTAACAGAACCTAGGCATTGGTTTTGCTAACTAACAGAAGGAAAAACATCATACAAACTAGGAGCAAAAAGAATCACATCAAAAGCTATTATAGAACTCCTATTATGCCTAAAACAATGCTAGCAAAAAAAATAAAATAAATTTTTTTATTCTACTATAAATAAAAGTTCATCCTCTGTAGCTACAGAAGCTAATCTAAAATAAACTATAACATAACAAAAATAAAATTATTTACTAACTAGAACAGTAGGAAAACAGTAGCTAGCTAAATAAACAAGAAAAACTTGATTTCGACATAAAACTAATTGTTTATTAAATCTAAAATACCAAAACAGTTTCCTACTGCTAGGCATGGTCAAAACTAAGCAGTAGCAAAAGAATCACAAAAAATTAATAATCCTAACTCAATTTATGGCAGAAAAACTAATCTGTTTAAATCTAATATAAAACTATTTCTAATAATTTAAACATGGCTAAACATATTTTCTACAGAAACTACAACAAATTTGCAAACTCACAAAAAAAATTAACTAAAAATAATAAACCGACTAAAAGAAATAGCAAAACCAAAAACAGAACTATTCTGCTAAAAAAACAGAAACTGAAAAAAACAACTAGCGCTGCTGGGCTATCTAACGCTCAGGCGTAATATAACCTAGAGGTGCCCGCGGCTAAACAGAAAACCGACCGGTTCGATCTAACAAAAAAACAACCGTAAGTAAAACCGATCTATTAAATAAAACCGTACCCCTCCGTTGTTTCTAATCTATGCCATACATGCGAGATCCAACGGTGGAGGGGAGCTCGGGCTTACAGCGTCGGCGGCGACGAACGGAGACGACGGCGGCGGCTCGGGCGTTGGCGGTGCGGCGGCTCCGGTAGTCGGGGAGGTCGGCGAAGACGTCAGGCGAGTGCGGCGGCTCGAGGGGAGGTCGGGGGCGGCCTTGGTGGAGCTCGGGGACGTCGGAGTCGATCGGGGCGAGCTCGGGTGAGCTCCTGCTCCGGCGGGCGGCGGTCGAGCTCGGGGACGACGGCTTCGGGGCTCCCTAGGAGAAGAGAGGATGTCAGGGAGACGAGGAACGAACAGAGGGTTCGGGTGGTGTAGCTTGGATGCAAGGGGGATGCTCACCGGTGGCAGCAGCGGCGGCGAACCGAGACGGCGGCGGCGAGATCCAAAGGAGGAGGGCGTGAGCTGTGGTGCGTTTCTGGCTTGGGTTTTTGGGGGGTTCGGGAGAGGAGAGCGAGGGGAACTTATAGGACATGGACTTGGACGAGGGGGCGACGCGGGATCGCGATCCCGAGAAGATCGCGGTGTCGGGCGCGCTCTGCGCGTGCTCCGGTGCGGCGTGCCGTGCGCGAGGGGAAAGAAAGAGGTGGGGCCAGCGCGTCAGTGAGAGAGAGAGAGGGAGAGAGGATCGGGCGACCGATCGGGAGAGGGTTCGGGCGTGCGGGCGCGCTGGGGCAGGCCGGTGCGGTCGGCTGGCTGGGCCGGCTGGCTCCTGGGTGCTGGGCCGGCTGGCCTGGCCAGCTCGGGGCTTTCTCTTCTTTTTTTTTGAAATAGAGGGGAGGAAAACAAATATAAATATATATTATTTTTTGATATAGGACATATATATATCAAAGTTCTCAGGGGAATTAATCCTACAACGTGAACATTTTTCAGAGGTAAAACTCAAACTAAAAAAAAACATTTTCTGGAAATCCCAAATAATAATCAAATTTGCATTCAAACTTTTTGGCAATATTTTTCTTCTGACATTTTTGGAGTGTCATGTTAGCTCCTCTCATACTTTTGATCAAGTATTTGTCAGGGATATTTGAAACAAATTTTCAATGCCAAATCAAGTTCAAATTCACAACATAAACTCAACTGCCTCCGAAATTTTCAAATGCCACTCAATTTCAATCAAAATGCATAGATGCTTAGCTAATAATTGTAAAACATTCCAAATTGAAAATTTGGGATGTTACAAACCTACCCACCTTAAGATGAATCTCGCCCTCGAGATTCGGGTTGGCTAGCAAATAGGTGCGCGTGGTCTCGGCGGAGGTCTTCTTCTCGCTCCCAGGTGGCTTCCTCCTCGGAATGATGACTCCACAGAACCTTGCAAAACTTGATGATCTTGCTGCGGGTGACTCTGTTTGCAGTCTCGAGAATTTGGACGGGTTTCTCCTCATAAGTCAGATCACTGTCGAGTTGTATGGCCTCTAGGGGCACAGTGTCTCTCAACGAAATTTCGGCCATCTCAGCATGGCATTTCTTCAGCTGAGAAACATGGAAGACATCGTGAACTCCGGACAATCCTTCCGGCAATTCCAGCTTGTAAGCGACTTCTCCACGACGTTTGAGGATTTTGTAGGGGCCAATGAACCTGGGTGCCAACTTTCCTTTAACACCAAACCTCTTGATTCCACGAAGTGGGGACACACGGAGATATGCTCGGTCTCCAACTTCATACGTTATCTCCTTGCGTTTACTGTCGGCATAACTCTTCTGTCTCGACTGTGCTATCTTGAGTCTATCTCGAATCAACTTGACCTTCTCTTCGGAGTCTCTGATAAGATCGGGACCAAAAAGGTTTCGGTCTCCAACACCATCCCACAACAATGGTGTTCTACACCTTCTTCCGTATAGAGCTTCGAAAGGGGCCATCTTCAGACTGGTCTGATAGCTGTTGTTGTACGAGAACTCTGCATATGGCAAGTTGTCATCCCAACTAGACCCATAGTCTAGCGCACAGGCTCTCAACATGTCCTCCAAAATCTGGTTGACTCTCTCGGTCTGTCCATCTGTCTGCGGATGAAAAGCTGTACTGAACTCCAGCCTCGTACCCAAAGTTTCATGCAAATGATTCCAAAACTTTGAGGTAAATTGTGTTCCTCTATCTGACACAATACTCCTCGGAACTCCATGCAGACATACGATCCTGGTCATGTATATCTTGGCCAACTTGGCGCTGGTATATGTGGTCTTCACGGGAATGAAATGAGCTACCTTGGTCAAGCGATCAACCACTACCCAGATAGAATCATAACCTGAACGGTTCCTCGGTAATCCTGTGATAAAATCCATTCCAAGTTTTTCCCATTTCCACTCGGGTATTGGCAAAGGTTGAAGTAACCCTGCCGGCTTCTGATGTTCCGCCTTTACTCGCTGACAAACATCGCATACTGCTATGTACTCGGCAATATCCTTCTTCATACCTGCCCACCAGAAACTTTCCTTCAAATCCAGATACATCTTGGTGTTGCCTGGGTGAATCGAGTACGGTGAATCGTGGGCCTCCTGAAGAATTAACTTCCTGACCTCTGGGTCATTAGGCACATAGATGCGATCCTCAAACCATAAAGTTCCGTGCTCATCTTCACGAAAACCTTTCCCCTTTCCGTTACACATCTTTTCCTTTATCTCTGCAATTTCCTTGTCTGTCTTCTGGGCTTCACGGATTCTTTTGGTCAGAGTGGACTGTATATCCAAGGTGGCGACAAATCCTCTCGGTACTATCTCCAGTCGGAGCTCTCTGAGATCGTCGGCTAATTCCTGAGGTAATCCTCCAGCTATGAGGGTGTTCACATAACTTTTACGGCTCAAGGCATCTGCTACAACATTTGCCTTCCCTGGGTGATAATGCAATCTCATGTCATAGTCCTTGATCAATTCAAGCCATCTCCTCTGCCTGAGGTTCAATTCCTTTTGCGTGAAAATATACTTCAGGCTCTTATGATCCGTGTAAACATCACAACTGTTTCCGACGAGGAAATGTCTCCAGGTCTTGAGTGCGTGCACTACGGCTGCTAACTCCAAATCGTGTGTGGCATAATTCATCTCGTGAGGTCGTAGCTGTCTGGAGCTATAAGCTACAACTTTTCCTTCCTGCATGAGCACTCCTCCGAGTCCTTGACGAGAAGCGTCACAATATACCTGGTAATCCTTGTGTATGTCCGGCAAAATTAGCACTGGGGCTATAACCAGACGTTTCTTCAGCTCCTGAAAACTGGCTTCACAATCCTCGGTCCAAATGTACTTGGCTTCCTTCTTCAACAGCTCAGTCATGGGCTTGGCAATCTTGGAGAAATTCTCAATAAACCTCCGATAATATCCTGCGAGTCCGAGAAAACTGCGGATCTCCTTGACTGAGGTGGGGGACTGCCAGTTGGTGACCGATTCGACCTTGGTGGGGTCGACTGCTATTCCTTCTCCTGAAATAACATGTCCGAGGAATCCGACTTCCTTTAGCCAAAATTCACATTTGCTAAACTTGGCATATAACTGATGTTCCCGGAGTTTCTCCAGAACTAGACGCAGATGTTCCTTATGCTCTTCCTCGCTCTTGGAGAAAACCAATATGTCATCGATGAACACCACGACAAACTTGTCCAGATATTCCATAAATACCTTGTTCATCATGCTCATGAAGTACGCAGGGGCATTAGTTAATCCGAATGACATGACGGTATACTCATATAAACCATACCTGGTGGTGAAAGCTGTTTTGGGTATATCCTGTTCACGAATCTTCAACTGATGATACCCTGATCGAAGATCGATCTTGGAGAATACCTTGGCTCCAACTAGTTGATCAAATAAATCATTAATCATCGGCAGAGGGTACTTGTTCTTGATGGTCACATCGTTCAATGAACGATAATCCACAACCATTCTCAGGGTTCCATCCTTCTTCTCTACCAAAAGAACTGGGGCTCCCCAAGGTGACGAGCTTGGGCGAATATATCCTTTCTCCAATAGCTCCTTAATTTGCTTCTTGATCTCTTCCAAATCATTCGGGGGCATCCGATAGGGTCTCTTGGATATTGGGGCTATGCCGGGCAATAACTCAATCAAAAACTCAATGTCTCTGTCCGGTGGCATTCCTGGTAATTCCTCTGGAAACACATCGGGAAAATCTTGCACTACGGGCACTTCCTCCTGAACAACACCCGTGAGGGAATTCACCCGATTCTTCATCGGTGTGCGTCTGGATACACATTTGACCCTTTTCTGCTTCGGGGTGGTGAGCAAAATCGTCTTGCGAGCACAGTCGATGTTTCCTTCAAACTTGGTCAACCAATCCATGCCTAGAATTACATCCAAACTCTGGGATTCCAATACTATGAGGTCTGCGGGAAAATCATGGTTTCCGATGCTGAGGGTCGAATGACAGCCTAAGCCTGTCGTCATCTCTCCTCCTGGGGAAGTGACCTGAAGCGGGGTTCTAAGGGTTCTAGTGGGCAACCCGTACTTTTCCACAACTACCCTTGATATGAATGAATGCGTTGCACCGGAATCAAAGAGTACCAATACTGGATGTGAATTTAATAAAAACTTACCAACCACAGTGTCTGGCTGATCATAGACGTCCTCCACGTCAAGATGATTCACCTGAGCACGAGAAAAAGGGTTGGGCTTCTTTGCTGAGCTTCCATTGCCGTTGCCGTTTCCATTCCTCTGCTTGGCCTCCGGACAATCGGTGGCATAGTGTCCTGTCTTCTGGCACTTCAAACAAGTGATATGACTCAGATCCTTCTGAGCCGGAGCAGGACGGTGTTGGTTGCCATTGCCTCCATTGCCTGACTTGGAGTTGTTGTCGTGGTTGCGATTGTTCCCATTCCCTCCATGGTTATGTCCTCCATGATTATGTCCTCCATGGGTGTGATGGGTATGTCCTCCTGAGTATGGGGTATAGCGGGGCTTCTGCTGAGCTCCGGAGTTGTACTTTCCCTGGCCATATTTCCGCTTGCGGCTATCAATCTGCTGCTGCTTGCCTTCAAGTATGGTGGCCTTGTCTACCAGCTCCTGGTAGTTGTTAAAGGTAGCCACCATTAGCTGCATTCCTAGCTCATCATTGAGTCCCTCGAGAAACTTCTCTTGCTTTGCGGCATCTGTGGCCACATCATCTGGGGCATAGCGAGATAATTTGCTGAACTCATCCATGTACTGCCCCACAGTACGGTTCCCCTGGCGTAAGTTGCGAAACTCACGCTTCTTCAGACTCATGGCTCCAGCTGAGACATGAGCGGTGCGGAAGGCCTGCTGGAACTCAGCCCATGTCACGGTGGCGGCCGGATAAGTGGCGGTGTAGTTCTCCCACCAAGAAGCTGCAGGTCCATCAAGCTGATGTGCGGCAAAGCGCACCTTCTCTGCATCTGTGCATCCAGCAGTGGCTAACTCCCTTCCGACCTTGCGGAGCCAATCGTCAGCCACAATCGGCTCAGTGCTGCTAGAGAACACTGGCGGATTCAGCCTTAGGAAGCGTGTCAAGTTGTCAACAGGGGGTGGTGGCGGTGGATTGTTGTTGTTGTTATTCTGGTTCTGGATGAGCATCTGCATCAGGGCATTCTGCTGCTGGATCAGCTGGGTGAGCTCCGGCGGAAAGTTGAAACCGGGGTCACGTCTCGGAGGCATCTGGTGTTTTGGAGTGGATGAGAAATTAGAATAGAACAAGGGTCTAATGAGAAAATAGCACTACCCATATGAATGCACAATCATAATCACACCAATCATTTATTCATTCATCTCAAACAAGGTTCAATCTGGGATTACAAAAGAAATCTCACGACTAATCGAAAATAACGGCCTAACTGATCGACGAAAAAATAAAATAAAAAATAAATTAACATGGCGGTCGACTAAATGTCTTCATCAATTATTCTTGCGTCCTCCGGTGCGGCGTCCTCTGGTGCGGCGTCTCCTCTTGCGGCTTCCTTCAGTGGAGCTCTCTTCATAATCCTGGTCATTGCTTACGAGAGGTCCATCATCTCCACTCGGAAAAAGGTCTTCTCCCAGGTCTATCTTCTCCTCCAGTGTGGCGATATATTTATCCCGGACCTCGATTCTCTCCATAAAATCCTTGACTTCTTCTTCATGTTCAAGGAAGTCCGCGCGTGCTTTCTCCTCCAGTTCCAGTTCACGGAACAACAACCTCCTGTGTACCTTCGAGTTTCGGCGCGTCGGGATTTCCCGGTTCCTGATGAGACTCTCCAAGTCTTGGACATATGAAAGAATGGAGTCGTCCTCTACGGTACGGATGATATCTCCATTCCTAGCTCTGCGAGAAATCATGGCGAGGTCTGATGGGTCGAGCTCGGCCCTGTACTCTTCTCGAAGATGTCCAAGTGCACGATAAATCGCCATGTCTCTTCCGAGGATCCAAGTGAAATCGGTAAACTCAAAGTCAATGGGCTCTGAATGTCCTCCGAAGGTCCTCCCTGGAATGTGCACCATAATCCTGTAGCGGGTATCCGTCGGAAGTGCATTGATAGGCTTCCCGGTGATTGAGGGCAGGGCAATCTTCAGCTTCTTCACGATCTGAACCAGCTTCTTGCCGAGAAGCATCGTCTCATCTGGCTGGCAAAACTCCGGTAAAAGAACTGGGGTGAACTCGGCGGCCATCTAGAATGTTGAAAATCGGAGAGAAGTCAGAAATGAACAGGGGAGAATTACGGAATGATAAGGACATAAAATAAAATAGTCTCTTCCTATGGCTTTCCGATCCTAGGGGTTACGTCCTACGGTCAGCGTGTGCTCTGAATACCATCTCTGTAACGACCCGACCCGAAATCGGTCAAGTCTCTGTGTAGCTGTACCATCCCAAGATCATGCTGGCACACACAGTACATTGATGCAAAGATTCAAAGTTCAATCACACCTGAATTTATTACACGATTCTCATATCGAGTCTTTATTACATCATAATAAATTCGGCCGAAGGCCAACTCATGAGAAATAAACTAAATAAAGCTGCGGAAGCGTAGACGAATAGCGAGTCCATCCGACTCAAAAGGGCAATCGCCAAGCGTGGATCGTAGCCTCACTCCTGATCGGAAAACTCCTCTGCATCATAAGACGTTGCAGCCGTGTAGGTCAGCATTTTGAATATGCCGGCAAGTCATGAAGAGAGAACAACAATAAAACTACTAATACTATATGCAATTTGGCTGTGGGGCTCTAAGTTTCATAGTTTTGCGAAAAAGCCGGTTTTTCCCTACAACAAGGACTTGTTTGCAATTACTACAAAATTGTTGGTAGTAATTGAGATGGTTCCGCCAACCAATGTCTCATTCCCAATTATTAAATAACCCCCTCAATTAATTTATTAAGTTCAGTGTTGAGATATCCGAAATACTCCAATTCCAGAGGCTCATTTGTCCGTAACCGGGGACACGGCTAATCGATTAGGTTGTTACTCTGCAGAGGTTTGTGCACTTTACCCGCAAGAAACGTTCCCTCCTTTTAAGTCTTCGCACTGCCTGGTGTTTGAAGACGGGACGAACGAAACAGGGTCTTCCGAAGAGTTCCTCTGGGCCACTGCCGGTGCCCATCCAATCCTACCGTTCTTCTACATCTCGTAGCACCGTCCGGCCAGAGTCACGCCTAGGGTCAACCAAGCCAGAGCCCATAATGGCTTGCGGCTGCACAGGTAAGCTTCCGGTCAATGGGGTATCCATCCGTCTCTTCGTGGTTGGGTGAAGCTTTCCGCAAGATGTCATGGCGCTTCTCCATGCATCCCGGCCATCCGCTGGTTTCTCCAGGGTGCCCGTCAACCGTCCTCCACCCAGTAGTGAATTTTGAAGTCCATCTTGAGCTTGACGTCATGGGGTTGTCATCATCTTGACTCTCACATCTCCCTTATGAATCACTCAACCAACCCCGTCTACGAGCATAGCAAAATAAACTACATCGTCCCGGGCATTGGTAACAAGGGAGAAGGGTTCATCCTACCTCATGATACTACTTAAGAACATAACTTAACAAAATTCTCCTACTGCATGCATGGTGGGGAGGTATAATTCTAATGCAATAAAATCATAGGTATTGTAAAAACATGATCAAATGACTTGCCTGGCTGACGGTCTTCGAAAGCTAGTGACTCGTAATAGCAGGCTTCGCACTCCGGAAATTCTACCGAGTCAAACAATAGCACAAATAAGTATAGCACAATATAACATAACAGCAAGTTGAACTAAAACACCCACGTACTCAAACCAAAACCAAAGAAAAACTCGGAGAAAACAAATCAAGGTTTTCATCATATCAAGCAACAACTAAGAAATAGTTTTACACAACTAAAACTTTTCCTAACAGAACCTAGGCATTGGTTTTGCTAACTAACAGAAGGAAAAACATCATACAAACTAGGAGCAAAAAGAATCACATCAAAAGCTATTATAGAACTCCTATTATGCCTAAAACAATGCTAGCAAAAAAAATAAAATAAAATTTTTTATTCTACTATAAATAAAAGTTCATCCTCTGCAGCTACAGAAGCTAATCTAAAATAAACTATAACATAACAAAAATAAAATTATTTACTAACTAGAACAGTAGGAAAACAGTAGCTAGCTAAATAAACAAGAAAAACTTGATTTCGACATAAAACTAATTGTTTATTAAATCTAAAATACCAAAACAGTTTCCTACTGCTAGGCATGGTCAAAACTAAGCAGTAGCAAAAGAATCACAAAAAAATAATAATCCTAACTCAATTTATGGCAGAAAAACTAATCTGTTTAAATCTAATATAAAACTATTTCTAATAATTTAAACATGGCTAAACATATTTTCTACAGAAACTACAACAAATTTGCAAACTCACAAAAAAAGAATTAACTAAAATAATAAACCGACTAAAAGAAATAGCAAAACCAAAAACAGAACTATTCTGCTAAAAAAACAGAAACTGAAAAAAACAACTAGCGCTGCTGGGCTATCTAACGCTCAGGCGTAATATAACCTAGAGGTGCCCGCGGCTAAACAGAAAACCGACCGGTTCGATCTAACAAAAAAACAACCGTAAGTAAAACCGATCTATTAAATAAAACCGTACCCCTTCGTTGTTTCTAATCTAGGCCATACATGCGAGATCCAACGGTGGAGGGGAGCTCGGGCTTACAGCGTCGGCGGCGACGAACGGAGACGACGGCGGCGGCTCGGGCGTTGGCGGTGCGGCGGCTCCGGTAGTCGGGGAGGTCGGCGAAGACGTCAGGCGAGTGCGGCGGCTCGAGGGGAGGTCGGGGGCGGCCTTGGTGGAGCTCGGGGACGTCGGAGTCGATCGGGGCGAGCTCGGGTGAGCTCCTGCTCCGGCGGGCGGCGGTCGAGCTCGGGGACGACGGCTTCGGGGCTCCCTGGGAGAAGAGAGGATGTCAGGGAGACGAGGAACGAACAGAGGGTTCGGGTGGTGTAGCTTGGATGCAAGGGGGATGCTCACCGGTGGCAGCAGCGGCGGCGAACCGAGACGGCGGCGGCGAGATCCAAAGGAGGAGGGCGTGAGCTGTGGTGCGTTTCTGGCTTGGGTTTTTGGGGGGTTCGGGAGAGGAGAGCGAGGGGAACTTATAGGACATGGACTTGGACGAGGGGGCGACGCGGGATCGCGATCCCAAGGAGATCGCGGTGTCGGGCGCGCTCTGCGCGTGCTCCGGTGCGGCGTGCCGTGCGCGAGGGGAAAGAAAGAGGTGGGGCCAGCGCGTCAGTGAGAGAGAGAGAGGGAGAGAGGATCGGGCGACCGATCGGGAGAGGGTTCGGGCGTGCGGGCGCGCTGGGGCAGGCCGGTGCGGTCGGCTGGCTGGGCCGGCTGGCTCCTGGGTGCTGGGCCGGCTGGCCTGGCCAGCTCAGGGCTTTCTCTTCTTCTTTTTTTTTGAAATAGAGGGGAGGAAAACAAATATAAATATTTTTTTTATATAGGACATATATATATCAAAGTTCTCAGGGGAATTAATCCTACAACGTGAACATTTTTCAGAGGTAAAACTCAAACTTAAAAAAAAACATTTTCTGGAAATCCCAAATAATAATCAAATTTGAATTCAAACTTTTTGGCAATATTTTTCTTCTGACATTTTTGGAGTGTCATGTTAGCTCCTCTCATACTTTTGATCAAGTATTTGTCAGGGATATTTGAAACAAATTTTCAATGCCAAATCAAGTTCAAATTCACAACATAAACTCAACTGCCTCCGAAATTTTCAAATGCCACTCAATTTCAATCAAAATGCATAGATGCTTAGCTAATAATTGTAAAACATTCCAAATTGAAAATTTGGGATGTTACACGAGAGATAGGTGTAATGCGTCTGTAAAAAAGACTAGTCTATAGCTCGCCACGAGGCTATTCCTTTCGAACGCCAAGCGTAAGATATGTATCCGACGGTGCCAGTTTTTGCACGTACACAACAGTAGAAAAAGAACTAGTAGTACCATGGCATATGCTACACCACGGCCGAGAAAACGTGCCGACGTTACGCCATCCGGGAATAGTGCCGCACTTCGAAACTAGAACCGTCAATAAATCTTGAGCGCGTCTCGTCACATTCCAAATTACTACTACTACCACGCTATATTTAATTGCAAACCGGTTCACACTGATCACAACCTAAACGGTTTCCCACTTAGGAGCATATTAGTAGTACTCGGTTATAAATACTACTATGCTAAGATGACTGCACATTCCTCCTCAACTCCTCATCCACAAGAAACAATCAAGCCATAGCCAGCGTGAGTTCTGGGTCGAGAGATTTCCACCAGGGAGAGGTGAGCATGGAAGAGGAAGCACGAGAGATGTCCCGCCTCGCCGCGAAAGCAGCCGACATGTCCAGCCGCGCAGCAGTAGCAGCACACAGGTCCCGCCGCGCCACCGAAGCAGCACGGAGGTCCCACCGCGCCGTCGATGTAGCAGACTGGTCCAGCCACGCCGCGGAAGCAGCAGAGATGTCCCGCCGCACCGCCGAAGTAGCAGGGAGGTCCCGCCGCGCCGCGGCGGCCTAGGAAAATTTCTCGCGGGTAGGCGAGGACTCTTACAGGCGCATGCATGCGATAGTCCATAGCCATATGGATCAGATCTCCGACTGGGCGAGGATGCAGGACGAGGCTACCGGCGTCATCCGGCAACTCGGGGAGCGCAATGCGAAGCTCCAGGGCGAGTGCGACCTGCTGAGGGCGAAGATCGCCGGAAGGGCGAAGTAGGAGGAGGAGACTGCTGCCATGTTGCAGAGGACGGGCGTCATCATTAAGAAACTTATGGACGAGAATGCCATGCTCCGCACCAAGCGCAACAGGCTGGTGGAGGAATCCATGGATGCTGCCAAGCAGCGTATTAAGGACATGAAACTGATGAAAGAGATCATCGCCCGCCGCGAGAACTAGTCTCCGCGACCTGCAACGCATAAAGAAAGTAGAGATCAGCGAGCCAGATCGTTGTATGCGCCTTCCTTCTTCTTTTGCCCTTGTGTATTTCGGGCGTAGCCGCATGTGGCTTTTTTAATTATCTTCCTAATTATGTAAGACAATATTATCCACTCTCGTCGTCCTTATATATATTCAGCAGGCTTGCTATAAGTCGCAGTAGATGCTATATAGGTCCGTCGGATCTTACATCAAGATCCGTGCAAAATTTTCTTTTTAGATTTTCTTTTTTCTCTCTTAAATCTCAGTCAAGTGAGACATTGCCACGCCATTAAACAGAGGCTCGGGCGCCATTAATGGTACCTTGGGAGAGAGGTGGATGGCAGATGGAGGTCAAAGGGCTCTCCTCCCGATAAGCACGCGCAGGGGTCTGATCGCACGCCTCCCGTACTCAAATAGCTACCCTGCACGGCGCCTCCTAGCTAATAAAAAAAAGGGACGCGTGGTGGCACGTAAATGGTAAATAGAACGCCCACGGTTTCAATAATACTTGTGTTTCCGATTGTAACGTGAAAGCACTTGTTCCAAAATGACTTTGTTGATGGTTAATGTGTGCGCCTTCGCAAATCGGACAGCAAAATTACCACAGCATGGTTGTGCCATGTCATGGCACCAAGCCAAGTTTCATGATTTTCATGCATGTTTCGGATTTACAGGAATTAAAAAACCAAGTTTCTCAATGTTTCCAGCCGAGCCATGACGCCCAGATGTTTGAATTTCACTCCCATTTCTGGCATGGGACCTAGAAATTTACCCGAGGACACACATGTGATTTTTCAACCAGCTTTGGTGCACTGGAGCATGTGCTTGTATTTAAAATTTGAATTATGCACACAAAGGTGACACTTTCCCTCTCAGAACCACGAGCCTTCTTGAGAGAAGCTCCGGTTTGCAAGAAACTTATACCAAAACTTGTTCCTATTCTGCATTTTTTACCACATCATGGTAGTACCATGACATGACACCATGCCAAGTTTCATGATTTTCAGGCGTGTTTTGGATTTACAAGAATTTTAAAACCAAGCTTCTCAATGTTCTCGGCCGAACCACGATGCCCAGATGTTTGAATTTCATTCCCATTTCTTGCATGGGACCTAGAAATTCACCCGAGGACACACATGTGATTTTTCAGTCAACCTTGGTGCACGGGAGAATGTGCTTATAGTTTAAATTTGAATTATGCACATTAAGTGACCAGAAACTCAATTAATGTATAAAAAGGCCAAACGAACCCGGAATAATTCCAAAATTTAACAGGGCACTCATATAGTTCTATGTTGCCTCTGTAAAGAAAATCTGGCGGTAGGCAGCGTATATTGTTTTGCACACAAAGGTATAAAGAAATAAAGAAATTAGCCCTATTTAATTCTTGGGTTCTTATTATTTATGCCACTAGTTGTGTATCACTACTCAGTTTTGCCATTAGAAGTTACAACTACTCAAAAAATGCCATCGATCCATGAGATGCCTGCTCAAAAATGCAATTAGATATCTAAAAAATGCCATCGTTAAGTTAGATGTTTGCTCAGAAATGCCATTAGACATTGTTATTTTCACGTCAAACCTCGTTGACCATGTTACATGACAAAAATAAGCCGATTCTCACAAAGATAAGTTAATGGTGTCCAGCACAACACACCCCTCAAATAAAACTAAGCACCCTGGAATTCTTTGACAAAACTAAGCACCCTGAAATTCTTTGACAACTAAACTGCTGGCTATATGATGTTGGCCATATATATTGTATGTATATAATGTCAAGAAACGAGTGGTAGTACTATACCAACTAAAAGATGAAATGTACGAAATATAACGAGAAGAAACATAACATAGTTCTGCTGGGGGCTCAGCACAACACACCCCTCAAATAAAACTAAGCACACCAGAAATTAAACTAAGCAACTAATCCGGTAGACACTGCATTAGAACCACCATGAGCAACGACACTGCCACCTTACTCGGAGTCCTCGTCCACGTCCTCGACTTCGTCCTTGTCCCTCTTCCTCTTGGGCGATACTTCTTTGCTTGAACCGCACACTTGGCTCTTGCTCTTCATCCAGCCCTTGTAGATATGGAAACAAAGGTAGCCATCCATTGCAGCATAGTGTATGTGGTCCATATCTTGTACATTCCACTGCCATGCATGACGATGAAACGTGTACGGAGGTTTCTCTAGTTTACCGTACGAAGGATGAACCATGGCTCCTGCCAGGGTCAGCATTGAAGGCTGATCAAGGGAGGGCACCAGCCCTTCCTTCTGGAGATCGAAGGGGTCGCCTACAACGAGGCCTATCCGACCCAGGATTTCCTTGTCGTTCCTAAAGTCTACAGTAACGAATTTGACTCGACCGCCCTTGAGGAACTTCTTAAATTCCTCGCACTCAACTTCGGCATGGCATATGTGGTAGACCAAGCATAAGTCATGCACACAAACCTGGATCACGGCGGGCTTCTTCTTCTCTGCCTCCTTTAGTTTCTTCTCGCTTCCCAGGACTGTGGTGTACTCAACATCTAGCCCAGCGACCCACTCATCATTTGAGTTTTCGAACACGCGTTTGAAGCGAGCAAGGCATGCTTTCACCGTTGCGGAAGAACGGGTGTAGATGACGTCGAACTCATCGCCGGTGATGGTTCTAACCTTGTACTCACCGCTGATCATGGAGATTTGGGACGAGGGTTAGGATTAGTGGAACTGCCGTAATGTGAAAGGACGGGACGACTAGGAGCGGTTTATCGATTGTAAAAATGTCGAGTGGGGGGCGCGTGTGAATGGCAGGGTAGTGGCTTGCCTGGTGGATAAATGGATTCATGCACAGTACTATGGGGGCCCAATTAGATGTCATGTCTACTCGACGCCCAATTAAATGGCTTTCGATGTCATGTCAAGCGTTGGGAAAATTACAGGTGATACGAAGCTTTCCATTCTCCCATGATACGGGCTTCTGAGAGCCCTAGGATCTGAGATCGAACGGTTGCATGGCGTGATTCTAGAACTATGGGTGAATATCCTATCCTGGAAGGTTATTCTGCAAATTTTTAACAACTTAGCATGCGACCGTTCGATCTCAGATCCAAGGGCTGCCAGCAGCCCGTATCATGGTCGCGCCTACCACGACCGTCGCCTCGCTCGCGCGGTCGCGCCCTTGGAGATTTAACACGGTGCATTAGGCTATCTGATGTTGGCATGTCATACATAGTCATCACTTAGTCACTCATACAACAAGGTTAGCTATAAGGTTGGCTATAAGAGTATTTTTTGTTTACTTCTCTCTATCTCTTTCTTCGTAGTATTTATTGCATTTGCCAAGGAGTGACCTCTTCCAATGAAATGGTGCTTAGATGAGGTGCTGGGCATTAAATGGCTTAGCAACTCAAGTCCCCAATGCATAGGTGCTTAGTTTTTTATTGCTAAGTTTGCTTCATCTAGGTACATGCGCTTAGCACCGTTTCTTCCTGGGGTCACCAAACTAGTCTCTCTCTTCTTAATTAACTTGCCACATCAGACTTTATACCTATGTGGCAGGCTTAGCACCTATAGGATCAAGTACAATAGTGGGCTATAAGCCCGCTTTACATGGCATTTTTGCATATGTGGGGGAAAGAGGCAAGGAAAAAGTGGAGGAGTGGGCTCTCAAGCAAGAGCCAGCCTTTACATGGTGGAGCATTGGGAGAGGCACCTGTATGGAGGTGGTCAGGAATTGGGAGACTCAAGCCGGTCGTAGTGCCGCAGTTAAAATGATAATGGCAAGTCAAATCACCGGGCCCCACCTGTCCAGCAGTAACTCACTGTCAAATCACACAACCCTACGTTTGCAGCAGCCTACTCCCTCATCTTCTCACGTCTCTGTCGAACCGACTAGGCAGAACTGCCCCGCCTACCGCGCGGGAAAAGCCCCGCCCTCGACTTTTAAATAGTACAGTATACTAATTTTGTATCCATGGATTGCGCCATGGAGCAAAGCCTCAAGAAAATGGCGGTACACATGTACGGAGTATACAGCACGCCCGTCGCATTCGCATCGCACCCCAGACGGTCGGTCGGTCTGGCACACCGCTCTCCGAATGGAACGCGCGTCATATTGCGTTTGCACACACATGTGGGACCACAATTGAGAACCGACCATAGGCACACTCCCCGGCCCCGCAAGTCGGTTGAGTTAATAGAAGCACATACTCCACCTTGGTACCTGGACGATCCCTGCAAGACACGGAAGATCAGTTCGTCCATGCATGTGACCAGACTCCAGCAGACACGCCTGGATTGGCTATCGTCTACATATCGTGCAGGCTATGTTGTACAGGGTTGTAGTTCTGGTGAGAAATCTAAAAAAAGGTTTCTTGTCATCTTGCAAAATTAGGTGTCATGTGCTTCAGATCACTGCGAGGGTTAAACAGCGACAACTGAGTTGGGCTAGTCATTGGGGGCACATGCACGAAGACTACTCGACTGCCATCTAGGTCAAGTCGGCTATGTTAATTAGGACATCTATCGACGGACCCCTTTTCTACGAGTTTATCTTTAATTTGAGCTTTGATCCTCGTCTAGTTTGTCCGTCGGGATTCATCTTGTCTCCTTTGGGCAGTGAGGTTATGATTTCTTGTCATGTGGCATTTTTTCGTGTTATATGTTATAATCCGGTGCTTCAGATCAAAATGACGACAACTGCGCCTCCGGGGCATGTGCATGAAGACTTCTTGACAGTCATTGCCAAGGTCAAGCCGGCTTCGGCCGGTAGTCAAAAGAAAACTAGTACTCCACTATATAGGCAGGAGCCTCCGCGCTTGCTTGCTAGTGTTTCTCTCTTCACACTGTCTCGTCCTCTCCAGATCTAAACACGACAGCAGTGGCCACACTCTCTCTCTACTCACCGCTAGTCACAGATCCAGCCGGATCCTCTCCGCCGGGGAAGGTGAGAAGGTGCAACATTCACGCGGTCGTCCTCGGCGACGGCTCTTACCCACTGCCGGCGCGTCCCGATCAGCGTGCCTTGCCGTTCTCTCCCAAGCATCACTGGCGAGGGAGGGCCTCCCACCCCTTCTTCCTCGCAGCCGTAGTGTGGGCAGATCCGACCTCCCGCCGCCCACCTAGCGACATCCCGGCGACCCTCAGGTATAACTTCCTTCGAAACCGGCCTTGCTCTACTTCCCGAGCTCCTGATGTCTCTACATTTGTATCTTTTACTATTTCTCAGGCCCCCTCGTGTAGATAGGATCGATCGGCTGTTCGAAAACCACCTATTTTTTTACTGTTAAGAGGTAAAACTAGTTAATGTACTTGAATCTAGTAGTACTTGGTTCAAACAAGGAAGAAAGGGGGTGGGGGTGGGGGAAGATTTGTTACCTGAATCTAGGTCTTGGTCGAAAGAGGAAATAATGGGGGCGAAAAGTAGCAGAGACTGGCTATATAACTGGTCTCTAGGTCTAATAGGGAAATAAAGGGAACGCATTACAAACTCAATATAAACCCGATCTATTGGTTGAAAAAGGAAAGAAAGTGGGGATTGGAGAAAAGTCAACAGAGTAAGTCCAGCACTAGATTTGCTAGCCTCACACAGTATAAGGTGGCTATATACCGAACAAAAATGGGACCAACCCAGATATCCTCTTCTGATGTTTTTTGCCCCGAGCCGCTCTTATGTAATGCCACTGGTAAAATGTAGCAGTCGCACTGTTAAAAGTAAGGACACGTTAAACCAATGTTGTTTTCAATGTAATGCCTCCAGTAATATGAATCAATGGCACTTTTTTTCATGTCCTGCTAAATTTCCCATTAAGATAAGTTGCTTCTTTTCGTTAGAGATGCAACTGTCCTGGTCCGCCTACTCTCCAGGAGCTTCACGACCAACCTTGATGTTGCTCAATTTTATTGCAACTAATGAAGAAGCTCTGTGGGTTTCGTTTTCTGATGGAAATGGAACCGGGGCTGGAGCCCTTTTCTTAAAAGAAGAAGAAGAAGAAGAAGCTGCTAGCTCATGGGACATTGCTTCATTTTAGGTGAACTGCACCAAAAGGTCCCATGAATTGAATCATCCATGTTGGTGACTGGTGTCATCCCTTCTACGATGGCGTTGACTGCAGATATGGTTCCCATCACGAGGTATGTTCCTTTTTGGTCTGACCGTTTGCCAAAGATCCTGCATGTTGATCCTGCTCTTGTGCTACTATTTTGGCACTGCCATGATAAAGCAGTAATGTTATAATTTTGCACCTTAATCTAGTGGCACTATTAATTTGAGGCAATGTTTTGGCACCGCTAGTGCCACTGTTTTTTTATATATCGAAAGAGGGGGTTCCCTCCGATTGCATTAAAGAAACCCAACCATAGAGAACCATTATCCGACAACATCTCAGTGTAAACGGGCAGTTATGCAACTACTACTAGAACGGACTGAGTACTAGCAGGAGACAAGTTCGCCACATAAGCTAAGCAGATAGGGGGATGCAGCACCAGCTCGACCAAGTTTGGATTACAACCCAAATGCTACCACAGAAACATCATGGGGAAGATAGGGACTGAAAGAGCCAGCTTCAGCATCCCAATCTAAGCACCCTCGGCCTTCATCCTTGCGACGCACGGTACACCTCGTTTGCCACCTGCTCGACCCTAGTGTCACTGATAAAATGAAGTAATAATATAGTTAAAATAGAGCGAGTGTCCTCTCTATCATTTCATTTCCAATGTAGATAAAGAAAGTGCTTCTCTTTGTTAATGTATGTTGCATCAACTAGTCCCATTGTTAATGTTTAAGCGTTTCTGCAAACTGGGGGTGCTTAATTTTAGTTGATCTGCAAAAAAATAGAGATTTGAATGTCTCAAGGCCCTTCCTTGTACTACCGCTGTACACTGATGTTCATCACTGGCAGAAGGTGTATCGGGGAGACTTGGGTCGAATTCCAGTTTGATGTAATATTTTCTTCTGTTTATTAGTGTATGTTTCATCAACTAGTGCCACTATAATCTAATCACGCCTTTCCATTATCTGTGCAAACAGGGTTATTCAGCTGCATTTTGGTGGAACTGCACAAATGTACGGATGGAACCGGCATATATGCAGAGTGCGAGGTGCCAAGTAAAAATTACCGACACCAACCCTGCTCCATCTAAGCATTGGCATCCACCACCATCAGTAGGATGTGTGGCGCTCACTGTGGACGGATCTTTCTCGGCAGCAAATCCTCTAACCAAATACTAGTAGCTTAGACTTAAAAAAATACTAGTAGCTTATATTGGTAGTTTTCTAGGGGTGTACTCTTTTCTGAAAGAAGCACCAATCTATTTTTCTTTATTTGTACACAGTGTCACAACTTTGACCCAAAGGTCCAGAGCTATTTTAGGGTGATTGGCGTAGTACTCGGGGACTGATTGTAAGCATGATTTTTATTAGTTGTCACACTGATGGTAAGCATGAGCAGATGGAAGATTAGGTTAGTGCGAAGCTTACCTTAAACCCTACTGACGCCGTTGAAACAAGGCGAGCGTCGAGGGAACCATGGAGAACGGCGGGGAAGCGACGTCGCGCCATCCGGCCTCCTCTTGCGGTGGGAGAACGAATACTCTTGTGGCTCCGGCTGGCTCTGCACCTTCACGAACGGCACACCGTACTCGATCGATTCGTTATCCTCTGGGTGCTCGACCTTCGACCTGTACGCCCACCACCTCCGCCTGACTTTTGCCTCGGGCGAATCTGTCTGCTCCATCACCCACAGGAGATACTCGATGAACTCGAAGGACTGTGGCGTGACTGCCGCCGAGGAGTACATCGCCGCCCCCATCGCCGTCGTCTCGCTCTTTCGCATACATTGCCACATGGCCCTCACCGTCCTCGAAATCTCCCACTCATTGTCAAACCAAGTAAGGATCTCCTTCAACCTGGCTAACTTTGCCTGGTCGCCGCCGGCGATCTGCCAGATTCGCTGCTGCATCCCCTCCATAGATGTCCTGCTGAGTGGTCCGGTGCTAGCTTTGGAAGATGGGAGGAGAGACGGTGGTCTTGCAATAGAGAAGAGGGGGAGGCGAGACGGTGGTTTTGGAATGGAGATGATGGACAGGAGAGGGGGTGGTTTTGAAATGGAGAAGAGGGAGAGGCGAGATGGTGGTTTTGGAATGGAGATGATGGAGAGGAGAGGTTCCCCTGCCTTTCAGTCGCTGACAGGTGGGCCCCGCGCTTGGTGGGACCCATGTGTCAGTGTCTCAATTGCAGGATGGGCTACGTCAGGGGATCCTCGTCCGAGGAGAGAGGAGGTGGTTTTGCAATGGAGAAGAGGGAGAGGCGAGATGGTGGTTTTGGAATGGAGATGATGGAGAGGAGAGGAGGTGGTTTTGCAATGGAGAAGAGGGAGAGGAGCGTGCGGCAGTGATTTAGGATTGGACGAGAGGGCCGGCGTGCTGTGACTGGATCAAAATCAAAATCAATTTACCCTTCAATTAAGAAAGCGACCCCACATTAACTAGTCTCCCTTTTATTCTGGGTCATAATTGACCATGATTTTCGCAAATAAAATATATGTTATACGTTGCAAAAATAATATAATTTGAAAGTACATTCAGATACGAACAAAACAATACAATTTTTGGTGACATGCATTCACATTTTGCTTGTCAAATACAGTACGTGGTCAAACTTTGACCCAAAATACGCAAAACAAAAAAAATACTTCCAAGACCAGCGCCGCTCTTCCGCTCTTCTCCTCTTAAACCACCGCCGCTCCCTCCTGTTCCAATCTAAATCCAGCGCCGCTCCTCTCCTCTTCCATTTCAAAACCACCGCCCCTCCTCTCCTGTTCCAATCCAAAACTAGCGTCGCTCCTCTCCCGTTCTAAACCAAAACCAGCGCTGCTCCTCTCCTCTTCCATTCAAAAACCACCGCCGGCGAGTGAAGGTGCTGTGGAGAAGTAGATCGATGGAGGAGTACAACTAATACGTGAGGATCGCAGACGGCGACCCTGTGAAGCTAGCTAGGATGTTGGAGATACAGTCTTAGTTTGACAACAAGGACCAACTAGCGATGACGGCGACATCCATGGCCAAATATCTGCAATAGAGCGAAAAGGCGGCGATACTCCCGGAGGGAGTCGCGCGGGAGTACATAGAGCTGCTCCTCTGGGCCATGGAGCAAACAGATTCACAGAATCCGATCGTGAGGGAGCGGTGGTGGGAGTATCGATCCTAGATGGAGCATCCACCGGAGATTGAAGGATCGAGCATCTACAGGGTGCCGTTTGTGAGGGTGACGTGCCAGAGCGAGCCGGTGGAGTATTCGTCGACCGAACCCAACTGCAAGAGGAGAAAAACAGTTGGCCCGATGACGCTTCTCCGCCATCCTCTCCCTCGCCGTTCACATCGTCTCACGGGGCGGCTGTCTGCCGCCGAGGAATAGTTGGGATTTGCCCCCCCCGACCAATAGTCGGGCAGGTTGTGAATTGTCAGGAGGAGCTTAGGGTTGTTAGTATTTGCAGGTTGTGAATTGTGTTTTGTGTTGTGTATTTTGAGAGTACTTTCATATAAAAAAAATGTAGTTTCATAGGAGTATAAAAGTGCAGACAATGTGATTCTCAGAGAAGAAACTGCAAGTTTCAGTTTCAGATAAGAAACTCCAAGTTCAGTTTCAGATAAGAAACTGCAACTTTCAGAGGCAGAGCATTTATATTAACACGGCCTTTTCAAACAGTATTAACATCATGCTAGAAGTTTTATTCATGGTCGAAACTAGAACTACCAGCCAGTTAACATCATGCTGATCAACATTCATGCATAGCACATCTTCATATGATGCACAGTCAAAAAGATATGCTATTTTCAAAATGCCCACACAATGTCGAGTGTGCGAAAAACAGAGAAAACGAGGGACGAAGTTTTGGCAAGTGTAGGACGTGGTGTGCGTAGATGACAATTGGGACCCACATGTCAATAAAGGCAGAGGCAAAAAATTTGGAGATATTTTCTCTGCACAGGTGGAATCGAACCCGGGCGGAACAGCTGTCGGGTAGTGTCACTTGGCCACTGGGCTAGTTCAGTTGTTTCGTTACTAATAAGGCACTTCCTCAGGTTGTTGGATCTCCTCCTGCGCCTTTGTGCGCTCGCCGCGACGCCGCTGTCTGCCGTTCTGAACATGCTGAACAAACGAAAGGAATCTGGAGAGGACTGTACGTGGAGAGGTGGATAGTCGGGACCCACCAGGTCTATGGCCGTACGCAAGCAAGTGCCTCATCGAAAAAATACTTCCTCCTAATGCTATACTGACGTTGGGGCCCACGGGTTTGTCAACATAGTTACATTTTTTTAGGTGCTTCAACGTAGTTACTATAGGAGATAAATTGACAACGAAGCCGGGGAGCTGGCAGGTATCATTTATTATCACTGGGGCAGCAAGTATCAGCTGGGTTTTGGGCTGCCCCGTCTAGGCTTTCTTTTTTAACATGCGCAGCCGACGACCTCGGACGGGAGGTCCATAAGGTTGTTTGTATTTTCTTGAGGGCCGTCATGTATCGACCGGCCTATGGACCTCCCATCCGAGGTTTTATTTTTCCTGAAACATCGGCAGCCCAATTTATGTATTTTTTTGAAGAAAACGCAGAGGTCTGTTCTATTTTTCTATATAAGAATAGGAACGCCTGGTCCAACTTATGTTTCCCTTCTAACTATATTATATATATTTAAATTATTTTATATGTTATTGTATATTATTGTTATTGTCATCATATATTTAACAGATACTTACATATGTAAGAAAACAATATCCCACATCTTGTTAACTTATAAAAATAATTTCTTAACAATAAAATCCTGGATTTTTTTTGGCAACGAAAATCCTGGTGATTGTGTACAAAAGCTTGGTAAGATTTAAGGACCAATGTAATAATAAATCACTTATTATTTATATATATATATATATATATATATATATATAACAAAATGCTCAGCCCCTGTTTATTTTTTGATAACATTGATGCGCCCACCCCAACATTATAATTAGAATCAGCCCAGCAAAATCGTGTATTTCGAGAACTGCAAATGGCCTGTAATTTTTTAGGAAAAACATAAATGGGCCGCATGGACGCTACATTATTTGTTTACCCAGCCTAGCTAATGGACTGTAATTCAAAAAAAAGAGATCAAATGGACTGTAAATTCTACCCCGGAAAAAAAGACTGTAAATTCTGAAAAAATGGGTTGAATACGTGCCACATTTTTGGAGGCTTAAATGTGGGCCAATAGGCCGAAGCCAATGCAAGTCGTTGTCAACTTAGTCAACAAATGATTCTGACATCGTTAGCCGTTGGATTTACATCCAACGACCGGCATCCATCTTCAATCTCTCGTCTTCTTCCTCCAGCGCCGCCGGGACCACCTGCTCCCGCCTCCTGCTGCTAGCAGCTCTGCTTAGCACGCTTCGCTGTGAAGCGCTACTCCACCGTTGGCCAGGCCATCCCTCCAACACTCCACACCTCATGTTCTTCTCCACCGACTGCCGAACCACGCCGCACCAGAACCAGTTAACCCTCGTACACCTCTCCGTCTGTGACTCTGCTCCCGCGTCTTCCCATCTCTGGCTTGTTGCTGTCCGGGGCCTCGCCGTCGTCCACCACATTGGATGTGCTCGGCGCGGAGTGGTCAACGTGGTCAATGAAGGACACCATCGGAAGTAGACTGTGCGTGGAGAGGCTGACAGCTAGGTCCACGGCCGCACGCAAGGAAATGCCTCCTTATTATGCGCAAATAATTCCTCCACCTGACAGCTGGGACCCATCGGAAGGGCCTCTGTATTTTGTGAAAAAAACGTTCCCACCGCTGACAGGTCGGACCCACCAGCTATATCTTCACACGCAAGGAAGTGCCTCCTTATTACGCACAAAAAAATGAATACTCCCCCTGCTAGTTGGGACCCACCTTGGTGGGAGGCTGACTTGTGGGCCTACTAAGTTGACGAGGACGGAGTGCTTTGTCAACTTAGTCAATATGAACGATTCTAGCTCCAGTGACCGTACGATGTCCATCCAACGGCCGTAGTGCTTCTTCAACCTCTGGTCTTGTTGCTCCAGCGCCGGTCGTGCCGCATGCTCATGCCTCCCGTGGCCGGCTGTGCTGCCACAGAGGCCTCACCGCCCCCTACTATTCCCACCGCTGGCCAGGCCATCCCTCTACTCACCACACCCCATGTTATTCTGCGGCGACGGCAGCCTCACACTGCAGTGAACCAGTTAACCCTCGTACTCCTCTACGCGTGGGCATCCACTGCCGCGTCTTCCCCGGCTCCGTGTCGTCCCCTTCCTAGGCCTCGCCGTCGTCCACCGCCCTGGTGCTCTCGGTGCGGCGTGGTCAACGTGGTCAAGGAACGGCTTCATCGGACGTGGACTGTACGTGGAGAGGCTGATAGCTGGGTCCACGGCCGCAGCAAGGAAGTGCCTCCTTATTACGCGCAAAATAATTATTCCTCCACCTGACAGCGGGGACCCACCGGACGGGCCACCGTGTTTCATGAAAAAACATTCCCCCCTGACTGCTGGGACCCACCAGCTACATCTTCGCACGCAAGGAAGTGCGTCTGAAAAAAAAACGATTCGCCCCCTGACTGCTGGGACCCACAAGCTACATCTTCGCACGCAAGGAAGTGCCTGACAGTCGGGACCCACCTGGTTGAAGCGTACGTAGCATTGTCATTCTGGTCGTGAACGTGTACGTACATACTGGTCGATGTAGAGGCGCGCACGTGTCGTAGTAGAGGCGCGCACGTAGCATGTACACGTACGTACAGTGGCCAGGGTGCAAGAAAGTAAATACGGCCACGTACGTACATACGAGCGGGGTCTCGAACGCCTACTCGCGCATACGTACGGCCGGGGCTCGTGTACATGGCTGGGTCGGAACGGAGAAACAGCGTCGTCGTCGTGTTCATGGGGAGCCAACCGGCTGGGTCAGAACGGAATGTGTCGTCGTGTTCATCGGGAGGGCTTGGACGGAATAGCCGAGGGAAACGAGGCCTGGCGTACCGCAGAACAGAGGAAACGGCCTTGTGTTTGACCGGCCACATTCGAAACGGGATCCTGTTCATCGGGAGGCGTCTGGCGTACCGCAAAACGGAGGAAACAGACCTCCTACAGTCGAAACGGGGGTCCTGTTGATTGGGAGGGGTGTGGCATACCGCAAAACGGAGGAAACGGACTTGTGTTGGAGCACTACGGTCGAAACGGGGGTCCTGTTCATCGGGAGGGGTGTGGCGTACCGCAAAACGGGACTCCACGGGATACTGTTCATCTCCACCGTCGACCCCCTCCAGCCTCCACGGGCTACTTTTCATCCACCGTCGACCTCCTCCAGCCTCCACCTGCGACTGTTCATCCACGGGCTCCTGTTCATCCAGCCTCCACCGCGCGCTACTCCACCGGCTACTGTTCATCCAGCCCTCCACGGGCTCCTGTTCAACCACCCCTCCACGGGCTACTGTTCATCCAGCCCTCCACCATGTACTGTTCATCCTGCCCTCCACGGGGTGGTCTTGTTCATCCAGTCCTCCATGGGGTCCTGTTCATCCAGCCCCAACCGGCTCGATCGATCGGGTCCTGTTCATCCATAGGCAACACCACGGGGTCCTGTTCATCCACCCCCACCGGGAACTGTTCATCCAAACCCCCCCAGCAACACTCACTGTTCATCCAGAGGCAGCATCGATCGGCTTCAGTTAGCAGCAGTAGCGAAGGAATCGCTTGATCAGGTTCAGTTAACAGCCATCGATCGATCGCTCGGGTTCAGTAACGCGTAGCCTGCAGTGCAATCGCTCGGGTTCAGTTAGAGCCCAACGCCTCGCACTCACGCGCGTGCGTGTACGAGAGAAACGCGCATCGCTCGGCCCCGACCACCCACCGTAACCGGGAACACCCCAATATTTTCCTCGCCCTCGCTTCTACCATGGTTTTTTCCGTCATGGACGGCCAAAAGAATGTCATGCAGCTGCGTCTCCGGCTCGCCCAAGACGAAAAGCCCATTTTCTGTCATGATTTTTTGTCATAGAAGTAGGACCCCACCACATCTATGATGATACCGTGTTTTGTCATAATTATTGTCATAGAAGTGTCATAAGTATGACAGAATTTTTTTTTGTTCGGCCCAAAATGTCACGGATGTGTCTTTTTTGTAGTGATACGTGGAGATCAGAAACGTTTCACCAGCCCTCTCCACGGGCTCCTGTTCAACCACCCCTCCACGGGCTACTGTTCATCCAGCCCTCCACCATGTACTGTTCATCCTGCCCTCCACGGGGTGGTCCTGTTCATCCAGTCCTCCATGGGGTCCTGTTCATCCAGCCCCAACCGGCTCGATCGATCGGGTCCTGTTCATCCATAGGCAACACCACGGGGTCCTGTTCATCCACCCCCACCGGGAACTGTTCATCCAAACCCCCCAGCAACACTCACTGTTCATCCAGAGGCAGCATCGATCGGCTTCAGTTAGCAGCAGTAGCGAAGGAATCGCTTGATCAGGTTCAGTTAACAGCCATCGATCGATCGCTCGGGTTCAGTAACGCGTAGCCTGCAGTGCAATCGCTCGGGTTCAGTTAGAGCCCAACGCCTCGCTCGGGTTCAGTTAGAGCCCAACGCCTCGCACTCACGCGCGTGCGTGTACGAGAGAAACGCGCATCGCTCGGCCCCGACCACCCACCGTAACCGGGAACACCCCAATATTTTCCTCGCCCTCGCTTCTACCATGGTTTTTCCGTCATGGACGGCCAAAAGAATGTCATGCAGCTGCGTCTCCGGCCCGCCCAAGACGAAAAGCCCATTTTCTGTCATGATTTTTTGTCATAGAAGTAGGACCCCACCACATCTATGATGATACCGTGTTTTGTCATAATTATTGTCATAGAAGTGTCATAAGTATGACAGAATTTTTTTTGTTCGGCCCAAAATGTCACGGATGTGTCTTTTTTGTAGTGATACGTGGAGATCAGAAACGTTTCTAGGATCCACTACGTGTGCGATCAATCTCCACTGCACACACGACTTTCTCTTGAAAACTGTTTGCGTTAGGCCACCTTGCGCAAACGTTTATCATATAAAAAGTGTGTGTGATGGAAAGCCTTTGTCACACAGTTTCTTTCTACGCATCGTGTTTGGTGCATTCAATAACGCAAACGATAAAATTATTAATATCGTGTGCAATGGCAACGCTATCACAAACGATTTAACGGGAAAAACTGTGTGTGATGTACCTGTGAACGGAAACGTTTTCCTTGGAGCGACTGTGTGGGATGTACATATGAACGGAAACGTTTAGCGGGGACTGACTGTGTGGGATGTACTTGCGACCGGAAACAATTTCGCCGTATAATTGTATTTTTTAGCGGTACTGTATGTATTTCCATATTTGAGCGCTCGTCGGTCGCACACGACCTCATTTTGCCGAACGTGTGTGCCAGGAGGGCATATCCCCGACGGTTTCTGGGTCGTGTGGGAAGGACCCACCTATCGCCCACACTCACTTGGCGACGGTTCCAGATGCCATCACGGAAAGGGGTTAAAACCGTTTGTTTAGGATCAACACGCACCAGTGTTGGTGAAGATGTTATTGAAGATTGGTCTTCCCATGATGAGAGGATCGTTGGTGATGTTGATGGCTTCAATTTCCCCCTCCCGAAGGGAAGTTTCGCCAGCGGAATTGCTCCGCTGGAGAGCAAAAGTGCTCCTGCCCAGGTTCCGCCTCTAGACGGCGGCGGTTCATCCCGGAAGTGACCCCGTAGGTTCGGTAACTCATAGACATGAACAAAACCCCTTCGTTCAATGACCGATAGCGCAACCATGGACTTCCATATCGGTCCCTATGAGCACACGAATGATATTCAAGTGAACATTTGGTTATTATGTGATGTTCCCTTTGCTTCGCGATATTTCACAAAACCTGGGATGCATCGGTATCCTCCTGAGTCATCACTATGCTCACTATACCGAAATCCTTGTTACCGGTTTTGTTCTTCTTTCTCGTTATTGTGTTCTAGCATCCCTGTGACATAGTCACTTGTGTCTAGCCAAACAATGATGGATGCCATCACACCGAGAGGGCCCTAAGAATATCCGAACTCATATGATCCTGGAACAACAGTTGAGCTAGTCTTAGAGGCGAGACTAGGAACCTTTATTTTATAGTTTATTATTTCACACGTGCATATGAGTTTTCCACTGAATCGCATATTCCAGGATCATAGCAGTTATAACATGAAATATAAATGCTTAATTATGAATATGGAAATATAATAATACAATATTATTGCCTCTAGGGCATATTTCCAACATTTTGTTCAGGCACTGAAAGGTTAGCATTGATAATAACAGGATATAACTTATTTTCATCAAGCATATTTTAGTTTATCAGGCAGTTTCTTTAATTCAAACACAGGGTCACTCTTAGGTGGGAGAGGATCTACCAAAGTTTCAATAGGCAAATTATGTTTAAGGATAGGTGCTTATCTAAAGAATATTTCATCTATTTCATTTCTTCCATTCATATGCATATCATTTTCATGGTCTAGCAGATATTGTTCTAAAGGATCGGTAGGAGGAACAACAATAGAAGCAAGACCAATAATTTCATCTTTATTAGGCAATTCTTTATCATGAGATGGTCTTCAAAACTTATAGAAATTAAATTCATGCGATACCTCTCCAAAATTACACTGACTGTTTCCCTAGTAAAATCAATCTTAGCATTAACCGTATTCAAGAAGGGTCCACCAAATATAATGGGACAAAATAATCTTGTGGTGTCCAAGAACTAGAAAATCAGTACTGTATTTAACCTTACCACACAAGACTTCAACATCTTTAACAATCCCAAGTGGTGAAATAGTACCTCTGTTTGCAAGCTTAATAGTAACGCCAATATCTTCTATCTCAGGAGGTGCAATGTCACTCATGACTTCTTGATATAAATTAAACGGAATAGCACTTACGATAGCACCCATATCACATAAACAATGATAACAATGATCTCCAATTTTAACAGAAACAACAGGCATGCCAATGATAGGTTTGTTTTTATCTGATGTATCGTGCTTAGCATTCCTAGTTGCTTCCTCACAGAAATATATGGATCTAAATCATGAAACATATGGATCCAAATCAGCCCTTTATGGAATAACACATAAACTAGGGTTTAAGCTTCTGTCACTCTCGCAACCCATCATCTACTTATTACTCCCCAATGCTGTCACTTAGGCCCAAATATGGTGAAGTGTCATGTAGTTGACGTTCACATGACACAACTAAAGGAAGAATAACATGCATAACACACACAAAAATGAATACCAACTTCACATGATTACTTATAACAAGACTTCTCCCATGTCCTCAAGAACAAGAGTAACTACTCACAAATCATATTCATGTTCAAGATTAGAGGTGTATTGAATATGCTTAAGGATCTGAACATTTAATCTTCCACCAAATAAACCAACTAGCATCAACTGCAACATGTAATCAACACTACTAGCAACCCACAAGTACCAATCTGAGGTTTTGGGACAAAGATTGAATACAAAAGATGAACTAAGGTTTGAGAGGAGATGGTGCTAGTGAAGATGTTGATGAAGATTGGTCTTCCCACGATGAGAGGATCATTGGTGATGTCGATGGCTTCGATTTCCCCCTCCCGGAGGGAAGTTTCCCCGGTGGAATCGCTCCGCCGGAGAGCAAAAGTGCTCCCGCCCAGGTTCCGCCTTGAGACGGCGGCCCTTCGTACCGAAAGTCTTCTCCTAATTTTTTTTCTAGGGCAAATAGCATCATATAGGAGAAGATGGGCCCCATAGGTCTGCTGGTGGAGCCACGAGCTCACGAGGCGCGCCCTAGGGGGCGTGATAACCCAAAAGTATAGGGGATCGCAACAGTTTTCGAGGGTAGAGTATTCAACCCAAACTTTATTGATTCGACACAAGGGGAGCCAAAGAATATTCATGAGTATTAGCAATTGAGTTGTCAATTCAACCACACCTGAAAGACTTAATATTTGCAACAAAGTATTTAGTAGCAAAGCAGTATGATAACATCAGTAATAGTGGCAAAAGTAACAGTAGCAGTGTTGTAGAGATTGTAACAGCAGTAGCAACGAAAGTAACTCAACAAAGATCATTATGTGAAAAGCTCATAGGCATTGGATCAGCGATGGATAATTATGTTGGATGGCATTCACATGCAATATTTATAACCTAGGGTGACACAGAACTAGCTCTAGTTCATCAATATAATGTAGGCATGTATTCCATATATAGTCATACGTGCTTATGGAAAAGAACTTGCATGACATCTTTTGTCCTACCCTCCCGTGGCAGCGGGGTCCAAATGGAAACTAAGGGATATTAAGGCCTCCTTTTAATAGATAACCGGAACAAAGCATTAGCACTTAGTGAATACATGAACTCCTCAAACTACGGTAATCACCGGAAAGAATCCAATTATTGTCACCTTGGGGTATGCGGATCATAACTCGTAATAGGTGTCTACAACTTGCAAGATCGGATCAAGAACACACATATATTCATGGAAACATAAAGGGTTCAGATCTGAATTCATGGCACTCGGGCCCTAGTGACAAGCATTAAGCATACCAAAGTCATAGCAATATCAATCTCAGAACATAGTGGATACTAGGGATCAAACCCTAACAAAAATCACTTGACTACATGATAAATCTCATCCAACCCATCACCGTCCAGCGAGCCTATGAAGGAATTAGTCACTCCCGGCGGTGAGCATCATGGAATTGGCGATGGAGGAAGGTTGATGATGATGATGATGGCGACGAATTCCCCTCTTCGGAGCCCAAAACAGACTCCAGATCAGCCCTCCCGAGGAAGAACAGGAGGCGGCGGTAGCTCCGTATCGTAAAACGCGATGAATCCTTCTCTCCGATTTTTTTCTCCACGAATGTGAATAGATAGAGTTGGAATTAGGGTCGGAGGAGCTCCAGGGGGCCCACAAGCCTGGGAGGCTGGCCCTAGGGGGTGGGCGCACCCCCAGGGCTTGTGGCCTCTGGGTGGCCCCCCTCTGGTATCTTCTTGCGCTAGTATTTTTGATTTACTCCACATAAATTCTCCGTAAATTTTCAGGTCAATCCGAGAACTTTGGTTTCTGCACAAAAATAGCAACATGGCAATTCTGCTGAAAACAACGTCAGTCCGGGTTAGTTCCATTCAAATCCTGCAAATTAGAGTCCAAAAGAGAGCAAAAGAGTTTGGAAAAGTAGATACGACGGAGACGTATCAACTCCCCCAAGCTTAACCCATTGCTTGTCCTCAAGCAATTCAGTTAACAAACTGAAAGTGACATAGAAAAACTTTTACAAACTCTATTTGATCTTGTTGATGTAAATATGTCTAACTAATGTTCACGTTTTCAGCCAAGATTATGAACTAACCATATTCATAATAACTTTTAGGTCTCACATTTACTCATATCAATGACATAACCAACTAACGAGCAATAATAAGATATCTCGGATGACAACACTTATTCAAAACAATCATGATATAATATGACATAATGGTATCTCGCTAGCCCTTTCTCAGGCCGCAAAACATAAATGCAGAGCAACTCTGAAGTTCAAGGACTGAGTAGACATTATAATTCATGGCAAAAGAGATCCAGTCACACTCGTACTCAACCTCAATTAATAACAAAGGATATAAATGACATTGGTGCTCTCCAGCTGGTGCTTTTTATAAGAAGATGATGACTCAACAATAACAGTAAATAGACAGGCCCTTCGCAAAGGGAAGCAAGGATTTGCAAAGGTGCCAGAGCTTGGAGTTTTTAAAATAGAGATGAATATAATTTTGAGCGGTATGCTTTAATTGTCAACATAACAACCAAGAGATCTCACTATCTTCCATGCTAGATACATTATAGGCAGTTCCCAATCAGAATGGTAAAGTTTTTACTCCCCCTCCACCAACAATCACACTCCACGGCTAGCCGAATCCACGGGTACCGTCCATACCAACAACAGCCTTGGGGGAGTTTTGTTTCATGATTATATTTTGATTTTATTTTATTTCGAGCATGGAACTGGGCATCCCGATTACCAGCCACTCTCTCGTGAATGAAAAGTGAATAAACACTCATCGTGAGAATAATCCACCTAGCATGGAAGATACTGACAGCCCCCAGTCGCTACATGAGCGATTCGGGCATACAAAACAGATTATTATTTGAAGGTTTAGAGTTTGGCACATGCAAATTTACTTGGAACGGCAGGTAAATACCGCATATAGGTAGGTATGATGGACTCATATGGAACAACTTTGGGTTTAAGGAAGTGGATGCACACGCAGTATTCCCGCTTAGTACAAGTGAAGGCTAGCAAAAGATTGAGGGGCGCCCAACTAGAGAGCGACAACGGTCATAAACATGCATTGAGATTAACTAGCATTGAATGCAAGCATGAGTAGGATATAAATCACCATGAACATAAACATTGTGGAGGCTATGTTGATTTTGTTTCAACTACATGCGTGAACATGCACCAAGTCAAGCCACTTAAATCATTCAGAAGAGGATACACCATCCTATCATACTACATCACAACTATTTTAAAATGCATGTTGGCACTCAAGACAAACCATTATACACTCCTAGCTAATTAAGCATGGCATGAGTAACTATAATCTTTAATTGTCATTGCAAACATTTTTCATTCATAATAGGCTGAATCAGGAACTATGAGCTAATCATATTTACAAAAACAAAATAGGTCATGCTCATACCAGCTTTTCTTCATCTCAATCCTTTCATCAAATATGTGAATAATAATAAGAGTGCACATGCATTGGACTAAACTGAAATCTGCAAACATTTATTCAAAGGAGAAGACAAAGTAATATGGGCTTTTTGTTAGATCAACAATAATGCATATGAGAGCCACTCAACATTTTCATCGTGGTCTTCTCCTTACGACCCAATGAAAAGAATTTCAGAGAAACACAATGAAATATTTTTGGAGTTTTTGTTTTTCTAAAGAAAGCAAATTAACAAAGAGAAAAACTATTTACACGGGAAAGCTCCCAACAAGCAAAACAAGAACGAAAAATCTTTTGGGGTTTTCTTTTAATACTACTACTAAACAGAACTAGAAAGAAAAACTAAAAAGAAACGAGAAATATTTTTGGTTTTTCTCAAAGTCTTCAAACACACATGAAGAAAGCAAGAAAAATAAACTAATCATGGATAATACAATGAAAAAGTATGAACACTGACAACTGAAATGAATGTTAGAACATGAATGTAATGTCGGTGAGAAATACGTACTCCCCCAAGCTTAGGCTTTTAGCCTAGGTTGGTTTAGGGCCACGGCTGGCCTGGATGAAATCCATAGTCGTAGTTGGGGTTGTACTCGATCACAGCTGCCATCGCCTGACGAGCTGCCTCCTGGAGGCGAGCTGTCTCCCTCGCTCTCTCATACTCATATGCCTCTTCCCTGCGAATGAAATATCTTCGTTTTGCCTGAAAGTCAAAGAAAGTAGGGGCAGGGAGCGTAACATGGACGGCATGACTCCTGTCAAAGATAGTTTGCATTGGAAAGGCAAATCACCTCTCTCAAGAAACTGAAATCATTTCATAGTGGCATAATCACGAAAAGCAGGTGGTAACTGAGTATCATCATTTCTTATGGGGACCCCAATGTAGTCAGCTAAACGAGTGGCATAAATCCCACCAAAGAAATCTCCCTCTAAGGCATTATTGTGTAAATGTCATGCGACAATAGCCCCTAGTTTATATTTTCTATCATTCGTTACTGCACTTTTAATAACACTCAAGTCAAAAGCGCAAAGGTGGCTATGATCATGTTTACCATGAATACATCTACCTATGAAGAGAGTAAAGTAATGTAAAGCGGGAAAGTGAATGCTCCCCATAGTGGCTTGTCTTATAGCTCTAGTTTCTCCTACTGTAATGCTAGCAAGGAACCCCGAACAATCAGCTATACGTGGTACAATGCAAGTGCCCCAATGCGGAATTTTACAAGCCTCATTAAACTCCTCAAGATCCATGCGATACGACTTATCATAAAGATCAATCAAAACTGATTGCGTACCTCGGCGGTCTGAATACTCAAACCTCCGCACAAAAGAATCAGTAAGGTTGTGGTATTGTATGCACTTATCTAACAAGAAATCCGTTAGGCCGGCATTGTGTATGAACATATCAAACTCTTCCTTGAAACCGGCCTGAATCATGAAATCCTCCAGCGGCCATTCACAAGGTTGCACTAGAGCTTCCCGCGGTGGTTCAAGGTTTGGCTCCCGAATTGCAAGCCTCGGGGATTTCTTCTTCTTTGAGGAACCTCCTTGAGATATTTTTCTCATCATTTTCTCCCTCTGAAATTTTCTGAAATTTTTAGTGACTCAAAATAAAACTGAACAAAACTCAACGAAATTGATAGCAACTACTCCCACAAGTATCTAAAGGCTATATCATGCAACAAAACTACTTTGGACCATATAAATTTGACATGCAAGCTCAAGAACAAGGTCACCACAGCAGCAAAAATTTGCAATATATAAAGCACTAGAACAAAAACTAATTGGACCATTGGAGGAGTCATATGCCGATGAACAATCTCCCAAAACAGTTTCGGAAATGGAGTTCCGAGCAAGGAGATCGAAAATGGCAGTAAAATGAGCAAGAACACGGGTTTGAGCAACGGGATGAGTTTTTCTAGAGGAAGACGAAGTGGATGGGTGCTGGAACAAGTGAGGGGGACCCACGTGGGACCCACAAGCCCTGTAGGCACGCCCAGGGGGTGGGCGTGCCCTGTGGGCTTGTGGCCCACTGGTGCACCTCCCTAAGGTGTTTTCAGTGCCAAAAATTCTTAAATATTGCATAAAAATCATACTAAATTTTCAGGGCATTTGGAGAACTTTTTCTTTCTGGTCATTTTTTTATCGCACGGATAATTCAGAAAACAGAAAAATAACAATACTTTTGCTTTATTTATTCTAAGAAACAGAAAGTAAAGAGTAGGTACAGAGAGTTATGTTTACTAAATTCATCCATCTCATGCCCGTCAAAATGAATCCATTAATAAGGTTGATCAAGTCTTATTAACAAACTTCTTCCAAATGACATGAAACCGGAGAATCTTCGTATAACACTATGTTACCTCAACGGGATATGCATGTCCCCAACAATAAGAATGTCATATTTTTTCTTGACAGTAGGAATAGGGAATTTAAACCAACAACAATTGTTGGAATTTCTCCAATAGAGTTGATACTATTCACTTGAGGTTGTTTCTTCGGAAAGTGTACCGTATGCTCATTACCATTAACATGAAAAGTGACATTGCCCTTGTTGCAACCAATAACAGCCCCTGCAGTATTCAAAAAGGGTCTACCTAGGATGATCGACATACTGTCGTCCTCGAGTATATCAAGAATAACAAAGTCCGTTAAGATAGTAACATTTGCAACTACGACATGCACATCCTCACAAATACTGACGGGTATAGCAGTTGATTTATCCGCCATTTGCAAAGAGATTTCAGTTGGTGTCAACTTATTCAAATCAAGTCTTCGATATAAAGAGAAAGGTAACACTAACACCGGCTCCAAGATCACATAAAGCAGTTTTAACATAGTTTCTTTTAATGGAGCATGGTATGGTTGGTATTCCTGGATCTCCTAGTTTCTTTGGTATTCCACCTTTAAATGTGTAATTAGCAAGCATAGTGGAAATTTCAACTTCCGGTACTTTTCTTTTATTTGTAACAATATCTTTCATATACTTAGCATAAGGAGACATTTTCAGTATATCAGTCAAATGCAAGCGCAAAAAGACAGGTCTAAGCATTTCACAAAAGTGCTCAAACTCTTCATCATCCTTTTTCTTGGATGGTTTAGGAGGAAAGGGCATGGGTTTTTGAACCCATGGTTCTCTTTCTTTACCATGTTTCCTAGCAACAAAGTCTCTCTTATCATATATTTTATTCTTGGGTTGTGGGTTATCAAGATCAACAACATGTTCTATGTCCACATCATTATCATTACTAGGTTGAGCATCAACATGAACATCGTCATTAACATTATCACTAGGTTCATGTTCATCACCTAATTGTGTCTCAACATCGGAAATAGAAATATCATTTGGATTCTCAGGTGTGTCTACAGTAGGTTCACGAGAAGCATGCAAAGTCCTATCAGTTTTCTTTTTCTTTTTAGAAGGACTAGGTGCATCAGTATTAATTCTCTGAGAGTCTTGCTCAACTCTCTTAGGATGGCCCTCAGGATACAAAGGTTCCTGAGTCATTTTACCACCTCTAGTCATAACTCTAACAGCATGATCATTTGTTTTATTGTTCATCTCATTCAACAAATCATTTTGTGCCTTGTTAACTTGTTCTACTTGAGTTTTTACCATGGAAGCATGTTTACTAATAATCTTGAGATCATTAACAGTTCTACACATATAATCACCCAAGCAGTCAAGCATATAAGCATTACGTTTCAATTGCCTACTAACATATGCATTGAAGTTTTCTTGTTTAACAATAAAGTTATCAAATTCATCCAAGCATTGACTAGCAGACTTATTATAAGGGATATCACCTTCATCAAATCACTAGAGAGAATTTTGACCTGTCTCGGGGTATTAAGACCATGTATTTCTTCAATAGGTGGTAAATTCTTAACATCTTCAGCTTTAATACCTTTTTCTTTCATAGATTTCTTTGCCTCTTGCATATCTTCCGGACTGAGAAATAGAATACCTCTCTTCTTCGGAGTCGGCTTAGGAGGTGGTTCAGGAAGAGCCCAATCACTAACATTACTCAATATATTATTCAATAGTTCTTCACTTGTTCAACAGTTCATTCCCTGAAAACACAACCAGCACAACTATCTAGGTGGTCCCTAGAAGCATCGCTTAGTCCATTATAAAAGATATCAAGTATTTCATTTTTCTTGAGAGGATGATCAAGCAAAGCATTAAGTAATTGGAGAAGCCACCCCCAAGCTTGTGGGAGACTCTCTTCTTCAATTTGCACAAAGTTAAATATTTCCTGCAAGGCAGCTTGTTTCTTCTGAGCAGGGAAATATTTTTCAGAAAAGTAATAAATCATATCCTGTGGAGTACGCACACAACCAGGAGCAAGAGAATTAAACCATATCTTAGCATCGCCCTTTAATGAGAAAGGAAATAACTTAAGAATATAGTCGTAGCGAATTTTTTCCTCATGAGCAAATAGGGTAGCTATATTATTCAGTTTAGTAAGATGCGCCACAACAGTTTCAGATTCATAGCCATGGAAAGGATTAGATTCAACCAAAGTAATTAACTCGGGATCGAAAGGAGAATTCATAATCCTTATCAGTAACAAAGATAGGTGAACTAGCAAACTTAGGATCATTTTCCATTTTAGCATTCAAAGATTTTTCTTTCCACTTGCATAGCAATTTCTTAAGATCACATCTATCCTTACAAGCAAGAAAGTCCCTAGCTACCTCCCCATCCATAACATAACCCTCAGGTATAACCCTCAGGTCTAGCAGGTGTTTCATATGTAGGAGAGATAGGAAATTCAGTTTCAATAATTTCATCAGTTTCATCATTCTCAATATCTTTAGCTCTAGCAAGTTGCTCATCAAGAAATTCACCCAGTGGCACAGTATTATCAAGTAGAGTAGTAGCATCATAAGCATCAATCATAGCAGAAGTAGCATCATCAATTACTTGCGACATATCAAAATTAATACTAGGTGTAGGTGTCACAAGTTTACTCAAAACAGGAGGGGAATCAAGTGTAGAGCTAGATGGCAGTTCCTTAACTCCCCTCGTGGTAGAGGAAAAAAATCTTGGTTCTAGTATCTTTTAGATTCCTCGTAGTGATCAACAGAGATATAAATCCCAAGTGACTCAGAGAATAGAGCTATGCTCCCCAGCAACGCGCGAGAAAATGGTCTTGATAACTCACAAGTATAGGGGATCACAACAGTTTTCGAGGGAAGAGTATTCAACCCAAATTTATTGATTCGACACAAGGGGAGCCAAACAAAATTCACGAGTATTAGCAGTTGAGTTGTCAATTCAACCACACCTGAATGACTTAATATCTGCAGCAAAGTATTTAGTAACAAAGTAGTATGATAGTAGCGGTAATAGTGGCAAAAGTGGCAAAAGTAACAGTAGTAGTTTTGTAGTGATTGTAACAGCAGTAGCAACAAAAGTAACTCAGCAAAGATCAATATGTGAAAAGCTCGTAGGCATTGGATCAGCGATGGATAATTATGTTGGATGGCATTCATCTGCAACAATTATAACCTAGGTGACACAGAACTAGCTCCAATTCATCAATATAATGTAGGCATGTATTCCATTCAAATCAGGGCAAAAGAGTTTGGAAAAGAGTTTGGAAAAGTACATACGACGGAGACATATCAGGGCGCCCCCTGAGCTCGTGACTCATTGGTGGGCACCCTCTAGTATTTATATATTCCAAAATAATTCTTCGTAAATTTTCAGGTCATTTGGAGTTGTCGAGAATATCTCTCTCTGCTGTAGCTTTTTTCGGTCCAGAATTGCAGCTGCCGGTAATCTCCCTCTTCATGTGAAACTTGCTAAATAAGAGAGAAAAGGCATTATAATAGCATCATAAAGTGAAATAATGACCCAAAACATAATCAATAATAGTAGGAAAACATGATGCAAACTGGATGTATCATTACGGAACGGTAAGTGTGTGACCCTACGGGTTCGAGAACATGCAGTCATGACCGAGACACATCTCCGATCAATAATCAATAGCGGGACCTGGATGCCCATATTGACTCCTACATATTCAATGAAGATCCTTATTGGTTTGAACAAGAATTTCAAGGATTCAGTTAATCTCGTATACAATTTTCTTTGTCTGGCGATATGTTACTTGCCTAACATTCAATCATCGTTATATCCATACCTAGTTCAACCTCGTTACCGGTAAGTCTCTTTTCTCGTTCTGTAATACAAGATCCCCTTGACCAAACTTACTAGTCACATGCTTGCAAGCCATTCATGATGTTGTATTACCGAGAGAGCCCAGAGATATCTCTCCATCACACAGAGTGACAAATCCCAGTCTCGATCCATGTAACCCAACAAACACTTTTCGAGATACTTGTAGAGAACCTTTATGATCACCTAGTTACGAAGTGGCGTTGATAACCCACAACGTATTCGAGAGTGACATGATCTCATGGTCTAAGGAACAGATACTTGACATTAGGAAAGCTAGCACAAATTGAACGTAGTGACATGATCAGATGCTAAGCTCACGGTTGGATCTTATCCATCACATCATTCTCCTAATGATGTGATCCCGTTATTAAATGACAACTCATGTCTACGGTTAGGAAATCTTAACCATCTTTAATCAATGAGCTAGTCTAGCTAGTAGATGCTCACTAGGGACATTGTATTCGTTTATGTATCCACACATGTATTTAAGTTTCCAGTCAATACAATTATAACATGGATAATAAACATTTATCATGAACAAGGAAATATGATAATAACATCTTTATTATTGCCTCTAGGGCATATTTCCAATAGTTTCCCACTTGCACTAAAGTCAATAATCTAGTTTACATAGTTATGAATCTAACACCCATCAAGTTCTGTTGCTGATCATGTTTTGATCGTCGAAGAGGTTTAGTCAACGGGTCTGCCACATTCAGATCCATATGTACTTTGCAAATCTCCATGTCACATGTAGATGTTGCTACCTGATACGTCTCCATTGTATCTACTTTTCCGAACTCTTTTGCCCTTGTTTTGGACTCTAATTTGCATGATTTGAATGAAACTAACCCAGACTGACGTTGTTTTCAGCAGAATTGCCATGGTGTTGTTTTTGTGCAGAAATAAAAGTTCTGGGATTGACCTGAAAAGTTACGGAGATTTTTTGTGGAATAAATAAAAAATACTGGCGCAAGAAGATACCAGAGGGGGGCCACCCAGAGGCCCCAAGCCCTGGGGGCGCGCCCACCCCCCAGGGTGCGCCCTACTGGCTTGTGGGCCCCCTGGACCGCCTTCGACCCTAATTACAACGCTATATATTCCTATTCGAGGAGAGAAAAATGAGAGAGCAGGATTCATCGCGTTTTACGATACGAAGCCGCCGCCGCCTCCTATTCTTCATCGGGAGGGCTGATCTGGAGTCCGTTTGGGGCTCCAGAGAGGGGAATATGTCGCCATCGTCATCATCAACCTTCCTACATCACCAATTTCATGATGCTCACCGCCGGGAGTGAGTAATCCCTTCATAGGCTTGCTGGACGGTGATGGGTTGGATGAGATTTATCATGTAATCGAGTTAGTTTTGTTAGGGTTTGATCCCTAATATCCACTATGTTCTGAGATTTATGTTGCTATGACTTTGCTATGCTTAATGCTTGTCACTAGGGCCCGAGTGCCATGAATTTAGATCTGAACCTATTATGTTTTCATGAATATGTATATGTGTTCTTGATCCGATCTTGCAAGTTGTAGACACCTAATACATGTTATGATCCGCATACCCCAAGGTGACAATAATTGGGATTCTTTCCGATGATTACCGTTGTTTGAGGAGTTCATGTATTCACTAAGTGCTAATGCTTTGTTCCGGTTCTCTATTAAAAGGAGGCCTTAATATCCCTTAGTTTCCATTAGGACCCCGCTGCCACGGGAGGGTAGGACAAAAGATGTCATGCAAGTTCTTTTCCATAAGCACATATGACTATATACGGAGTACATGCCTACATTATATTGATGAATTGGAGCTAGTTCTGTGTCGCCCTAGGTTATGACTGCTACATGATGAATATTATCCAACACAATTATCCATCACTGATCCAATGCCTACGAGCTTTTCACATATTGATATTTGCTGAGTTACTTTCGTTGCTACTGCTGTTACCATCACTACAAAACTGCTACTGTTACTTTTGCCACTGTTACCGTTACTATCATACTACTTTGCTACTAAATACTTTGTTGCAGATATTAAGTCTTTTAGGTGTGGTTTAACTGACAACTCAACCGGTAATACTCGTGAATATTCTTTGGCTCCCTTTGTGTCGAATCAATAAATTTTGGTTGAATACTCTAACCTCGAAAACTGTTGCGATCCCCTATACTTGTGGGTTATTGATACATCTCCAACATATCTATAATTTATGAAGTATTCATGTTGTTATATTATCATTCTTAGATGTTTTACAATCAATCTATAGCAACTTTATATCGTTTTCTGGGACTAACCTATTGACATAGTGCCCAGTGCTAGTTGTTGTTTTTGCTTGTTTTTTAATCGCAGAAAATCAATACCAAACGGAGTCCAAACGCAGCAAAACTTTTTGGAGATTTTTTTGGATCAGAAGACATCCAGTGGGCCAAATAAGTGCCATATGGGAGCCCCGAGGGGAGCACAACCCACCAGGGCGCGCCTGGGGGCCCAAGCGCGCCCAGGTGGGTTGTGCCCACCTCGGTGGCCTCCCTACCGCCTCTTCACCCTATAAATTTCCAAATATTCCAAAAACCCTAGGGGAGTCGCCAGATGAGAAGTTCCGCTGCCGCAAGCCTCTGTAGCCATGAAAAACCAATCTAGACCCCGTTCCGGCACTCCGCCGGAGGGGGAAATCATCACTGGTGGCCATCTTCATCATCCCGGCGGCCACCACGATATGGAGGGAGTAGTCCACCCTCGGGGCTGAGGGTTTGTACCAGTAGCTATGTGTTTAATCTCTCTCTCTCTCTCTCTCTTGTGTTCTTGATGGCACGATCTTGATGTATCGGGGGCTTTGTTAATATAGTTGGATCATATGGTGTTTCTCCCTCTCTATATTGTTGTGATGAATTGAGTTTTCCCTTTGAGATTTCATTGTTATCGGATTGAATACTTTTATGGATTTGAGAGCACTTGATATATGTCTTGCATATGAATACCCGTGGTGACAATGGGGTATTATATTGATTCACTTGATATGTGTTTTGCCATTCAACTTGCGGATTCCTGAGATGACATTGGGGTAATCTATGCATAGGGGTTGATGCACATTTTCGTCCTTGTTTCTCCGGTAGAAATCTTGGGGCACTCTTTGAGGTTCTTTGTGTTGGATCGAATATTATGAATTTGAAATTGTTTGATGTGTATCGTATAATTAACTCATGGATACTTGTAACATTGGAGTATCTAGGTGACACTAGAGTTGGTTGATGCATATCATATGGTGTTATTTTAGTACGAACTCTTGGATAGATCGAACGGAAAGAATAACTTTGTGTCATTTTAGTACAAACTCTTGAATAGATCGAAAGGAAAGAACAACTTTAAGGTGGTTTCGTACCCTACAAACAATTTCTTCTTATGTTCTCCGCTAGTTAGGAACTTTGGAGTGATTTTTCATCGCACGTTGAGGGATGGTTATATGATCCAATTAGATTAGCATTGTTGAGAGATTGCACTAGCGAAAGTATGGACCCTAGGCCTCATTTTCAAGCATTGCAATACCGTTTATGCTCACTTTTATCAATTGCTACCTTGCTGTTTTTATTTATTCAGATTATAAAAATATATTTCTACCATCCATATTACACTTTTATCACCATCTCTTCGCCGAACTAGTGCACCTATACAATTTGCCATTGTATTGGGTGTGTTGGGGACACAAGAGCTTTCTTGTATTTGGTTGCAGGGTTGTTTGAGAGAGACCATCTTCATCCTACGCCTCCCACAGATTGATAAACTTTAGGTCATCCACTTGAGGGAAAATTGCTACTATCCTACAAAACTCCGCGCTTGGAGGCCCAACACGAGTCTACAAGAATAAAGTTGCGTAGTAGACACCAAGCTCTTTTTTGGCGTCGTTGCCGGGGAGGTGAGTGCTTGAAGGTATATCTTTAGATCTTGCAATCGAAACCTTTAGTTTCTTGTTTTATCACTAATTTGGTTTATAAAAGAAAACTATAAAAAATGGAATTGAGGTGGCCTTATATTATTCGTCTTTATCATGTCTTTCTTGAAAATGATGGAAAGGAAAATTGTGCTCAATTGATAGAAGAAGAATTCAATAAAATGTTTGGCATAGAATCTTTGAATGATGAGCATGATTGCAATGTTGTTAGTATGAATTCTTTGAATATCCAAAATGCTAATGATGATTGTACAAGTCATGACAAAAATGTTTCTTATAGGCATGTCAATTTTGTGGAGTGGAAAGACTTGTGAAGATGTGTCTTATAGGGAAGATAGATTTTGTAAGAAGCATAAGCATGATAGGGCCAATTTTTTGCTCAAAGTGATAGATGAATTTGCTACAAAATTATGTTCTCTTTGTCCTATTACTTGTGAACTTTGCAATAAGGATGGTCATCTTAATTTCCAATGCAAACTTTTTCATGATCGAATCATGGCCAAATATTGTAATGACTTGATCACCCTTGAACTTTATAATGAGCTTTGTGTATTTTTGGGGAGTGAAGAATTGACACCTAAGAATAGTTTGTTTGAAGTATTCATTCTCACGGACGACATTGAAACTAATCTAAAAAATATCTATATGTTTTGCATGGTAAATTGCAATGAGAATGCTTATATTGCCAACTATAGAAAGATGGGAAAACCAATAGAATATAAAAGGAATACTAACGAAAGGGTAAAGTTTTCCACTTTCCCTCTTATTGTCTCTCATGATGAAATAGGTGGCGAGGAGGAGCTGCCTATTCAACAAATCTCATCAATAAGAAGCTTGAAAAAATTAATTAAACCCACACATGATGTGGTGAAGAAGAAGAAATGAACAAAGAATATAGGTAAAAAGGTATCTCTCCCAAATAATGTTGCTCCTATTATTGTTGTGCCTCATGAAAATGAATCAAAAATAATTGTGTAAGATGATGCACTTGATGATGATATTGCTTCTATGTCTTATGGCACAATTTCCGAGAGCACTATTGATGATGATTTTGTTATGCCTATTGCTTGTTGTGATGATTATGATTGGGAAGATAATGATACTTCTTATAATCTTGGAAATCTTTTTGGCACCAACTTGGGATATTATGATGATAGCAATTGTTATACCGTTGGTGCTATTCATACTATTAATGATGAGAGTGATTATGCTTATGATATGCCAAGCCACAAGCTTGGGGATGCTATGTTTGATGAGAATGACTTGTTTGAGAATTTATTTGCTGAAATTAATGTTTGTCCCAAGCTTGGGGATGATATGCTTAATGAAGATAATCTTTTTAGTCCCCCAACTTCGAATGATCAAATTTGCTATGATGATTGCATGCCTCCTATCTATGATGAGAACAAAGTTGCTACTTATGATGATTATTGTGATGATACTTATGTTATAAAAAGTAGTGATAATTATTGTCATAATTTTGAATGTTCTTTTACTGAACATTACTCTTTTAGTGTGGAAACAATTTTTAGTATTCGAGATTCATATGATACTCCCACTATTGTGAATGAGAATAAAATTGCTTATATGGAGAGTAATAAATTTTCTATGCTTTTGGATCATGAAAAGAATGCTTTATGTGATGGTTATATTGATGAATCTATTCATGATGCTACTGAAAATTATTATGAGAGAGGAACTTATGATTCATGATGCTCTTGTTATGTTTCAATCCTTATCTTTTATGCGAGCATCATTGAACTCATCATGCCTAGCTAAAAGGCATTAAAGAAAAGCGCTTGTTGGGAGACAACCAAACACTTTTACCTACTGTTTTTGTGTGTTCACATGATTATGCTACTGTAGTAATCATGTTTTATTGCCTTTGTTTGAATAAAGTGCCAAGTAAAGCCTTTAGATAGTGTGGATGATAGTTGACTTGAATCTGTGGAAAAACAGAAACTTTTGCGCTTAGTCCAGGAATTTTCAAAATTCACTATAACGTGCTTGTCGGATTTCGGGTTCCGGCAAAACCCTTGAGAATGAACACTGGGGTGCGCACGAAGATCTCTCCTCCCCCTAGCGCTCTCCCTCACCGCGATCTCAAGGCTCAGCGCGTCGAACTCGAAGAACAAAGGGACACAAGATTTATACTGGTTCGGGCCACCGATGTGGTGTAATACCCTACTCCAGTGTGGTGTGGTGGATTGCCTCTTGGGCTAAGAAAGAACTAGTACATGGGAAGAACAGCCTCCTGAGGAGAGGTGCTCTTGTGCTCGGTGAGCTTGTGTGGTTGAGGATGATCTGAATGGCTTTTGATCCGTCCCTCAGTCTCTCCTTCTATGGTGGTGGCTAGTCCTATTTATAGAGGCCCTGGTCCTCTTCCCAAATATTGAACGGGAAGGGATCTCACAACGGCCAAGTTTGAAGGGGGACAACTAGTACAAGCTATCTTGACAAAAGTAGTATTCGCCTGCCAAAGGCTCTGGTGGTGACGCCGTCTTGGGCTCGACGGTGACCTCCGTCCTGTCATCCTGCTGGTCTTGTTCTCGTTGCACTGATAGGGAAACCTTTGCCTGATGCATCGGGACTTCTCGCCTGCGCTTGCCTCTTTAGCACCAAAGAGGAAACGAGGACACTGCACGCGCTGGCGCCCGCCTGGCCCTGGTCGTCATGGCTTGCGTCACTGGAACCTCGCGAGGTGCCCCCTGGCCTTGATCTCTCCGCCCCTCGCGAGCCAGCCTGGTGAGGCCGCCCCCGAGGAGGTCTTGTGTCGCCCGCCTCGCGAGGCTTGGCCCCTCGCGAGGGTCTTGAGTGTTTGCTGGTGAAGATGGGCCATACAGGGCCACTGGTGGAGCCACACCGTGGGCCGCAGGCAGGCAAGTCTGGGGACCCCCGTTCCCAGGACGCCGACAGTAGCCCCCGGGGCCAAGGCGCGCTTGGACTTGGCTTCGAGGCAAAGCCAAGGGGCAAGTGCGGAGCGCTGCGGGCCCTAACAGCCTGTGGCCTTGGTTGACGCGTGGCGATTGATGGGACGTGGGCGTCTCCGTTTCCCCATGCAGCCTTGATATCCGCCTGGCTAGGCGGCCACCGTGACTTACACAATTATCCCCATTGCTGGTGACGCACCCCTCCAACTCTCTTGCCTTTCCGAAACAACAACCTCCTCTTCCAATCTGTCCCGAGCTCGGCCCTCCTTGCTGCCATGGCGCCCCGGCGAATGGAGAAGGGAAAGAAGAAGTCTCAGTCTTCAGCCGGGCCACCCCCAGCCATTGTGTCGGATTTCGGGTTCCGGCAAAACCCTTGAGGTTCGAACACTAGGGTGCGCATGAAGATCTCTCTCTCCCTCGATGGCTAACTCGCTCAAGGATCTCACAGCCTAGCTCGACGAACTCAAAGAACAGAGGGACAGAAGATTTATACTGGTTCAGGCCACCGTTGTGGTGTAATACCCTACTCCAGTGTGGTGTGGTGGATTGCCTCTTGGGCCGAAGATGAACAGTACAAGGGGAAGAACAGCCTCCTGAGGAGAGGTGTTCTTGTGCTTGGTGGGTGTGAGGATGGAGTGGATCCAGTCCAAGATCAGTTGCCTCCTACTGTGGTGGCTAGTCCTATTTATAGAGGCCCGGGTCCTCTTCCCAAATATTGAGCGGGAAGGGATCCCACAACATCCAAGTTTGAAGGGGGACAGCTTATCCTGACAAAAGTAGTCTTCGCCTGCCAAAGGCTCTGGTGGTGACGCCGTCTTGGGCTCCACGGTGACCTCCGTCCTGCCGGTCTTGGTCTCGTTGCACCGATATGGAAACCTTTTCCTGATGCCTCGGGACTCCTCGCCTGCGCTTGCCCCTTTAGCAACAAAGAGGAAACACGGGAACTCGCGCGCGAGCGCCCGCCTGGTTGCGGTCGTCATGGCTTGCGTCACAGGAACCTCGCGAGGTGTCCCTTGCCTTGATCTCTCCACCCCTCGTGAGCCAGCCTGGTGAGGCCGCTCCTGAGGAGGTCTTGTGTCGTCCACCTCGCGAGGCTTGGCCCCTCGCGAGGGTCTTGAGCATTTGTTGGTGAAGACGGGCCGTACTGGGCCGCGAGTGGAGCCACGCCGTGGGCCGCAGGCAGGCAAGTCTGGGGACCCCCGTTCCCAGAACGCCGACAGTAGCCCCCGGGCCCAAGGCGCGCTCGGACTTGGCTTTGAGGCGAAGCCAAAGGGCAAGTGCGGAGTGCCGTGAGCCCCAACAGCCTGTGGCCTTGCTCGACGCGTGGCGATTGATTGGACGTGGGCGTCTCCGCTTCCCCACGCTGCCTCGGCAACTGCCCGACTGAAAAAAGGCTAGCACGGGCAACGCTTGCCTTCATTGCTTCCCTTCGCCTTGCTCCAGATCCCCTTTCTCGTTCCTCACTTCCGAAATCTCCATATCCGCTTCAATCCCCTTCCAAGATTTCGACCAATGGAACCTCGCAAGATCAAGGCCGCTTCGTCGCCGGCTTGGTACGAGCCGGCTCTGGACGCGCCCAACGTCTCGGAGAAGAACCTCGCCGCCACGCGCTTGCTGACGGTGGGGGAGAGCAACGAGAGGGGGAAGACCGAGCTCCGGGCTGGCTCCGCCGAGCCGGAGGCCTCGAATAGCACTTTCTACCTCTTCTTCATGAGTAGCATCGTCGCGGGCCTGGTTCCCCCTTTCGCCGACTTATTCTATGCCATCCTCCGCCATTACGGGTTACAGGCCCTTCACCTCCATCCCAACTCCATCCTTCTCTTGTCGATCTTCGCTTTCTACTGTGAGGCGTATGTCAACGTGATGCCGTCTGTGGCTCTGCTACGCCACTTCTTCTTCCTCCGCATCAATGATGGCCGCACCTCCAGGTGCGCCAAGTTCGTCGCGGCCGGCAAGGCCAACGCGATCTCGAAGGCTGGGAAGAAGGCCGACAGCTTCAGGAGCAAGTGGGTCATTATGGATGCCAAGTGCGTCCACCCACGCTTGAGGTTGCCGACGGAGATGCCCCAGTCTGACGAGGGGTGGTCTCACGTGAAGTTCACTGACGACCGGGCGGCGTTGGTGTTGGACAAGATGAACGCCGACCTGAAGCCGGGCAACGCGAAGGCGGCGAAGCTGACGGGGGCCATGGTCCTGAGGGAGTTCCTGATGCTGCGGGTGGCTCCGCTTCAGGCGCGCTCGCGCCCCTTGTGGACACTCAGGGGTGAGGAAGACAAGCTTCGCCTGAGTCCGGGAGCCTTGTCTGACGAGGAGCTGGCTGTAGCTCTCCGCCTCTTGGTCGGGGACGACCAAGAGTATCCGCTGAGCACCATCGTTCCCTTGTTCCGTCGCAAGGACGGGGCGCAGGTCGCGGCCGCCATGCCCACATTCGACGAGCACGGCCTGGTGCCGCCGGTGCCCCTTGTGGTCCCAGAGGCGACGGCGCCGGCGGTCGTGTCTTCCAGCGAGTCCCGTAAGGGGGAGGAAGAAGAGGAAGACGAGGAATGCGACTAGGAAGCGACCCCCGAGGGGACGGGGGAGACCTCCCCCTTGAGCAAGGCCGGCATCCTCCGCACCCTTCCTGACGACGACGAGGCCGATGTCCCCCAGGAGAAGGAGGATCCGCCCGTGATCCCAACGAGGGGCAGGTTGGCGCTGATCTCCTGAGATGCTGCTTCTGCTCAGACGCCGCCTGGAGCCGCTCCCGGCCCTTCTTCTGCTCCAGGAGCCCGTGTGCCCGCGCCCCAGGTTGTGAGGCTCTCGGGCTTCAAGCTTAGCAACAGGAGGGTGGACTACACCACGGTGGACTAGTAAGTGTTCGTGCTCCATCCGGTTCTTGATTATGTTGCTGATTCTTGACGTTCACCATTGATTGGTTGGGCCGCTGCCTGTGGCGAAGAAGAGAAAGAAGGATACGGTGACACCGCCCCGGGCCGATCCACCCGCGGCGGTCGCACCTCCCTCCGTGGGGAAGGGGAGCGACGGCGCTCGCACCTCCCCGGCCCGGTCATCCTCGCGAGGCCCGGAAGTGCATCCTCGTGAGGAGTCATCCCCCGTGGCCCCGCTGGCTCCGGAGGCGCTGATGTCCGGCGCGGCTGCTGAGGTCCCCAAAGCTCAGGAGCCCCCAGTCTCCCAGGCCATGGTGACGTTGTCGCCTCTTCCTCCTCCTGCTGCATCGCTGGTTCCAGGTCCTTCCGCCTCCCCTGATGTCTTGGAGCGTGCCCTTTCTGAGATGACCCGACTGCGAGAAGATCTTCAAGGCGCCGAACCCCACCTGGTAGCTGGGCGCCTGAAGCTGGTCTCTAGCTGGCTTCATTCTGACGTGTCCGTTCGGGCGGCGCTGAGCCAGGCCGCGGCGACCTCCGAGGGGGGAAGCAGGCTGCCGCCCAGGCAGCAGCTGCTTGCGAGGCGGCGCTGAAGGACGTCGAGGCCGCCCAGGGTCGCTGCCGGGCGCTGGAGGCCGAGCTGAAGACCCTGCGCGATGAGCGTGCGGAAGAAGCTCGTGGTCGCAAGGCGGAGGAGGAGAAGATGAAGGCCCGGGAGGACGCCATCAAGGGTCGCGATGCCGAGCTGGAGCAGTCGGCAAAGGCGCAGGCCGCTGAGCGCGGCCGACTGGAGGAGCTGGAGCGGACGGTGAAGGTGGAGAAGGCCGAACTTGAAGCCAAGGTGAAGGTTTTGGCCGAGGACCGCGCGGCCTTCGCGCTCCTCGAGGAGAGGTCTCGGATGGCACTGAAGGCACTCTATGAGAAGGGCCTGGAGAAGCTGCTGACCACCGATGAGGACGGCCCCGCCTAGCTGCTTCCCTACTTGGTCGAGGCGCCTGAGGAAGTCGTGAGCGGCATTGGCCCCATGGCAGAGGAAGAAGCTCGCGTCCTTTCTTCATCTGCACCGATGCACGTCTTCAGCCACCTCCATCTTCGCGATCCTGCCGCCCGTCTTGACCAGCTACTAGAGCCTGTGGATGACAAGCACTGCGCAGCCGCTTCCGCAGTCGTGAAGGGTCAGGTGGAGGCCCTACTGAAGAAGTTCCGTGCCTTCGCTCCCGCGCCTTCGACCGATGATGCTGTTGGGGAACGTAGAAATAATTCAAAATTTTCCTACGTGTCACCAAGATCAATCTAGGAGATGCTAGCAACGAGAGAGAGGGAGTGCATCTTCATACCCTTGAAGATCGCTAAGCGGAAGCGTTACAAGAACGCGGTTGATGGAGTCGTACTCGCAGCGATTCAAATCGCGGAAGATCCGATCTAGCACCGAACGGACGGCGCCTCCGTGTTCAACACACGTACAGCCCGGGGACGTCTCCTCCTTCTTGATCCAGCAAGGGGAGAGGAGAAGTTGAGGGAGAACTCCAGCAGCACGACGGCGTGGTGGCAATGGAGCTCGTGGTTCTCCGGCAGAGCTTCGCTAAGCACTGCGGAGGAGGAGGAGGAGTTGGAGGAGGAGAGGGCTGCGCCAGGCCAGTGGTGCGGCTGCCCTCCCACCCCTCCACTATATATAGGGGCAAGGGAGAGGGGGGCCGGCCCCTTAGATCCCATCTGGTGGGAGGGGCGGCGGCCAGGGAGGGTGGCTTGCCCCCCAAGTCAAGGGGGGCGCCCCCTCCAGGGTTTCCCCCAACCCTAGGCGCATGGGCCCTAGGGGGAGGTTGGTGCCCAGCCCACTTAGGGGCTGGTTCCCTTCCACCTACAGCCCATAAGGCCCTCCGGGGCAGGTGGACCCTCCCGGTGGACCCCCGGAACCCCTTCGGTGGCCCCGTACAATACCGGCATACCCCCGAATACTTCCGGTGACCGTATGATGACTTCCCATATATAAATCTTTACCTCCGGACCATTCCGGAACTCCTCGTGACGTCCGGGATCCTATCCGGGACTCCGAACAACCTTCGGTAACCACATACTATTTCCCATAACAACTCTAGCGTCACCGAACCTTAAGTGTGTAGACCCTACGGGTTCGGGAACCATGCAGACATGACCGAGACATCTCTCCGGCCAATAACCAATAGCGGGATCTGGATACCCATATTGGCTCCCACATGTTCCACGATGATCTCATCGGATGAACCGCGATGTCGGGGATTCAATCAATCCCGTATACAATTCCCTTTGTCAATCGGTATGTTACTTGCCCGAGATTCGATCGTCGGTATCCCAATACCTCGTTCAATCTCGTTACCGGCAAGTCACTTTACTCGTTCCGTAATGCATGATCCCGTGGCTAACTACTTAGTCACATTGAGCTCATTATGATGATGCATTACCGAGTGGGCCCAGAGATACCTCTCCGTCATACGGAGTGACAAATCCCAGTCTCGATTCGTGCCAACCCAACAGACACTTTCGGAGATACCTGTAATGCACCTTTATAGCCACCCAGTTACGTTGTGACGTTTGGTACACCCAAAGCATTCCTACGGTATCCGGGAGTTGCACAATCTCATGGTCTAAGGAAATGATACTTGACATTAGAAAAGCTCTTAGCAAACGAACTACACGATCTTGTGCTATGCTTAGGATTGGGTCTTGTCCATCACATCATTCTCCTAATGATGTGATCCCGTTATCAATGACATCCAATGTCCATGGTCAGGAAACCATAACCATCTATTGATCAACGAGCTAGTCAACTAGAGGCTTACTAGGGACATGTTGTGGTCTATGTATTCACACATGTATTACGGTTTCCAGTTAATACAATTATAGCATGAACAATAGACAATTATCATGAACAAGGAAATACAATAATAACCATTTTATTATTGCCTCTAGGGCATATTTCCAACAGTCTCCCACTTGCACTAGAGTCAATAATCTAGTTCACATCACTATGTGATTGTAATGAATCCAACACCCATGGGGTTTGTTCATATCTCGCTTGTGAGAGAGGTTATTAGTCAACGGGTCTGCAACATTTCAGATCCGTGTGTGCTTTACAAATCTCTATGTCATCTTGTAGATGCAGCTACCACGCGCTACTTGGAGCTATTCCAAATAACTGCTCTACTATACGAATCCGGTTTACTACTCAGAGTCATCCGGATTAGTGTCAAAGTTTGCATCGACGTAACCCTTTACGACGAACTCTTTTCCACCTCCATAATCGAGAAAATTCCTTAGTCCACTAGATACTAAGGATAAGTTCGACCGCTGTCATGTGATCCATTCCTGGATCACTATTGTACCCCTTGACTAACTCATGGCAAGGCACACTTCAGGTGCGGTACACAGCATAGCATATTGTAGAGCCTACGTCTAAAGCATAGGGGACGACCTTCGTCCTTTCTCTCTCTTCTGCCGTGGTCAGGTCTTGAGTCTTACTCAATACTCACACCTTGTAACACAGCCAAGAACTCCTTCTTTGCTGATCTATTTTGAACTCCTTCAAAATCTTGTCACGGTATGTATTCATTTGAAAGTACTATTAAGCGTTTTTGATCTATCCTTATAGATCTTGATGCTCAATGTTCAAGTAGCTTAATCCAGGTTTTCCATTGAAAAACACTTTTCAAATAACCCTGTATGCTTTCCAGAAATTCTACATCATTTCTGATCAACAATATGTTAACAACATATACTCATCAAAAATTCTATAGTGCTCCCACTCACTTCTTTGGAAATACAAGTTTCTCATAAACTTTGTATAAACCCAAAATCTTTGATCATCTCATCAAAGCGTACATTCCAACTCCGAGATGCTTACTCCAGTCCTTAGAAGGATTGCTGGAGCTTTGCATACTTGTTAGCATCTTTCAGGATTGACAAAACCTTCTGGTTGTATCACATACAACCTTTCCTCAAGAAAATCGTCGAGGAAACAATGTTTTGACATCCTATCTGCAAGATTTCATAAATAATGCAGTAACTGCTAATATAATTCCAACAGACTCTTAGCATCGCTACGAGTGAGAAAGTCTCATCGCAGTCAACTCCTTGAACTTGCCGGAAAACATCTTAACGACAAGTCGAGCTTTCTTAATGGTGACACTTACCATCATTGTCTGTCTTCCTTTTAAAATCCATCTGCACCCAACAGCCTTACGACCATCAAGTAGTTCTTCCAAAGTCTATACTTTGTTTTTATACATGGATCCTCTCTCGGATTTTATGGCCTCGAGCCATTCGTCGGAATCCGGGCCCACCATCGCTTCTCCATAGCTCGTAGGTTCATTGTTGTCTAGCAACATGACTTCCAAGACAGGATTACGTACCACTCTGAAGTAGTACGCATCCTTGTCGACCTACGAGGTTTGGTAGTGACTTGATCCGAAGTTTCATGATCACTATCATAAGCTTCCACTTCAATTGGTGTAGGTGCCACAGGAACAACTTCCTGTGCCCTGCTACACACTAGTTGAAGTGACGGTTCAATAACCTCATCAAGTCTCCACCATCCTCCCACTCAATTCTTTCGAGAGAAACTTTTCCTCGAGAAAGGACCTGTTTCTAGAAACAATCACTTTGCTTCCGGATCTGAAATAGGAGGTATACCCAACTGTTTTGGGTATTCTATGAAGATGCATTTATCCGCTTTGGGTTCGAGCTTATCAGCCTGAAACTTTTTCACATAAGCGTCGCAGCCCCAAACTTTTAAGAAACGACAGCTTAGGTTTCTCTAAACCATAGTTCATACGGTGTCGTCTCAACGGAATTGCGTGGTGCCCTATTTAAAGTGAATGCGGTTGTCTCTAATGCCTAACCCATAAACGATAGTGGTAATTCGATAAGAGACATCATGGTATGCACCATATCCAATAGGGTGCAGTTATGATGTTCGGACACACCATCACACTATGGTGTTCCAGGCGGTATTAGTTGTGAAACAATTTCCACAATGTCTTAATTGTGTGCCAAACTCGTAACTCAGATATTCATCTCTATGATCATATCATAGACATTTTATCCTCTTGTCACGACGATCTTCAACTTCACTCTGAAATTACTTGAACCTTTCAATAATTCAGACTTGTGTTTCATCAAGTAAATATCTCAGCATCTACTCAAATCATCTGTGAAGTAAGAACATAACGATATCCACTGCGTGCCTCAGCACTCATTGGACTGCACACATCAAATGTATTACTTCCAACAAGTTGCTCTCTTGTTCATCTCACTGAAAACGAGGCCTTTCAGTCATCTTGCCCATGTGGTATGATTTGCATGTCTCAAGTGATTCAAAATCAAGTGAGTCCAAACGATCCATCTGTATGGACTTTCTTCATGCATATATACTAATAGACATGGTTCGCATGTCTCAATCTTTTCAAAAACGAGTGAGTCCAAAGATCCATCAACATGGAGCTTCTTCATGCGTTTTATACCAATATGACTCAAATAGCAGTGCCAAGTATGTGGTACTATCATTACTATCTTATATCTTTTGGCATGAACATGTGTATCACTACGATCGAGATTCAATAAACCATTCATTTTAGGTGCAAGACCATTGAAGGTATTATTCAAATAAACAGAGTAACCATTATTCTCCTTAAATGAATAACCGTATTGCGATAAACATAATCCAATCATGTCTATGCTCAACGCAAACACCAAATAACAATTATTTAGGTTTAACACCAATCTCGATGGTAGAGGGAGCATGCGATGCTTGATCACATCAACCTTGGAAACACTTCCAACACATATCGTCATCTCACCTTTAGCTAGTCTCCGTTTATTCCGTAGCCTTTTATTTCGAGTTACCAACACTTAGCAACCGAACCGGTATCTAATACCCTGGTGCTACTAGGAGTACTAGTAAAGTACACATTAATATAATGTATATCCAATATACTTCTGTCGACCTTGCCTACCTTCTCATCTACCAAGTATCTAGGGTAGTTCTGCTTCAGTGACCGTTCCCCTCATTACAGAAGCACTTAGTCTCGGGTTTGGGTTCAACCTTGGGTTTCTTCACTAGAGCAGCAACTGATTTGCCGTTTCATGAAGTATCCCTTCTTTCCCTTGCCCTTCTTGAAACTAGTGGTTTTACTAACCATCAACAATTGATGCTCCTACTTGATTTCTACTTTCGCGGTGTCAAACATCGCGAGTTGCTCAAGGATCATCATGTCTATCCCTGATATGTTATAGTTCATCACGAAGCTCTAATAGCTTGGTGGCAGTGACTATGGAGAACCATCACTATCTCATCTGGAAGATTAACTCCCACTCGATTCAAGCGATTGTAGTACTCAGACAATCTGAGCACATGCTCAACGATTGAGCTTTTCTCCCTTAGTTTGCAGGCTTAAGAAACTTGTCAGAGGTCTCATACCTCTTGACGTGGGCACTAGTCTGAAATCCCAATTTCAGTCTTTGGAACATCTCATATGTTCTGCGACGTTTCAAAAACGTCTTTGGTGCCACAATTTTAAACCGTTAGCATCACACACTGAACTATCACGTAGTCATCAAAACGTGTATGTCAGATGTTTCGCAACATCTACAGACGACGCTCGAGGTTCAGCACACCGAGCGGTGCATTAAGGACATAAGCCTTCTGTGCAGCAATGAGGACAATCCTCAGTTTACGGACCCAGTCCGCATAATTGCTACTATCAACTTTCAACTAAATTTTCTCTAGGAACATATCTTAGTAGAACTAAAGCGTAAGCTACGACATAATTTGCAAAGACCTTTTGACTATGTTCATGATAATTAAGTTCATCTAATCAAATTATTTAATGAACTCCCACTCAGATAGACATCCCTCTAGTCATCTAAGTGATACATGATCCGAGTCAACTAGGCCGTGTCCGATCATCACGTGAGACGGACTAGTCATCATCGGTGAACATCTCCATGTTGATCGTATCTACTATACGACTCATGTTCGACCTTTCGGTCTCTTGTGTTCCGAGGCCATGTCTGTACATGCTAGGCTCGTCAAGTCAACCTAAGTGTTTCGCATGTGTAAATCTGGCTTACACCCGTTGTATGCGAACGTTAGAATCTATCACACCCGATCATCACGTGGTGCTTCGAAACAACGAACCTTCGCAACGGTGCACAGTTAGGGGGAACACATCTCTTGAAATTTTAGTGAGGGATCATCTTATTTATGCTACCGTCGTTCTAAGCAAATAAGATGTAAACATGACAAACATCACATGCAAATCATAAAGTGACATGATATGGCCAATATCATCTTGCGCCTTTGATCTCCATCTTCGAGGCGCGGCATGATCACCTTCGTCACCGGCATGACACCATGATCTCCATCATCATGATCTCCATCATCGTGTCTTCATGAAGTTGTCTCGCCAACTATTACTTCTACTACTATGGCTAACGGTTAGCAATAAAGTAAAGTAATTACATGGCGTTTTCATTGACACGCAGGTCATACAATAAATTAAGACAACTCCTATGGCTCCTGCCGGTTGTCATACTCATCGACATGCAAGTCGTGATTCCTATTACAAGAACATGATCAATCTCATACATCACATATATAATTCATCACATCCTTTTGGCCATATCACATCACATAGCATACCCTGCAAAAACAAGTTAGACGTCCTCTAATTGTTGTTGCATGTTTTACGTGGCTGCTATGGGTTTCTAGCAAGAACGTTTCTTACCTACGCAAAAGCCACAACGGTGATATGCCAATTGCTATTTACCCTTCATAAGGACCCTCTTCATCGAATCCGATCCGACTAAAGTGGGAGAGACAGACACCCGCTAGCCACCTTATGCATCAAGTGCATGTCAGTCGGTGGAACCTGTCTCACGTAAGAGTACGTGTAAGGTCGGTCCGGGCCGCTTCATCCCACAATGCCGCCGAATCAAGATAAGACTAGTAACGGTAAGCAAATTGAACAAATCATCGCCCACAACTACTTTGTGTTCTACTCGTGCATAGAATCTACGCATAGACCTAGCTCATGATGCCACTGTTGGGGAACGTAGCAATAATTCAAAATTTCCTACGTGTCACCAAGATCAATCTAGGAGATGCTAGCAACGAGAGAGAGGGAGTGCATCTTCATACCCTTGAAGATCGCCAAGCGGAAGCGTTACAAGAACGCGGTTGATGGAGTCGTACTCGCAGCGATTCAAATCGCGGAAGATCCGATCTAGCGCCGAACGGACGGCGCCTCCGCGTTCAACACACGTACAGCCCGGGACGTCTCCTCCTTCTTGATCCAGCAAGGGGAGAGGAGAAGTTGAGGGAGAACTCCAGCAGCACGACGGCGTGGTGGCAATGGAGCTCGTGGTTCTCCGGCAGAGCTTCCCTAAGCACTAGGGAGGAGGAGGAGTTGGAGGAGGAGAGGGCTGCGCCAGGCCAGGGGTGCGGCTGCCCTCCCACCCCTCCACTATATATAGGGGCAAGGGAGAGGGGGGCCGGCCCCTTAGATCCCATCTGGTGGGAGGGGCGGCGGCCAGGGAGGGTGGCTTGCCCCCCAAGTCAAGGGGGGCGCCCCCTCTAGGGTTTCCCCCAACCCTAGGCGCATGGGCCCTAGGGGGAGGTTGGTGCCCAGCCCACTTAGGGGCTGGTTCCCTTCCACCTACAGCCCATAAGGCCCTCCGGGGCAGGTGGACCCTCCCGGTGGACCCCCGGAACCCCTTCGGTGGCCCCGGTACAATACCGGCATACCCCCGAATACTTCCGGTGACCGTATGATGACTTCCCATATATAAATCTTTACCTCCGGACCATTCCGGAACTCCTCGTGACGTCTAGGATCCTATCCGGGACTCCGAACAACCTTCGGTAACCACATACTATTTCCCATAACAACTCTAGCGTCACCGAACCTTAAGTGTGTAGACCCTACGGGTTCGGGAACCATGCAGACATGACCGAGACATCTCTCCGGCCAATAACCAATAGCGGGATCTGGATACCCATATTGGCTCCCACATGTTCCACGATGATCTCATTGGATGAACCACGATGTCGGGGATTCAATCAATCCCGTATACAATTCCCTTTGTCAATCGGTATGTTACTTGCCCGAGATTCGATCGTCGGTATCCCAATACCTCGTTCAATCTTGTTACCGGCAAGTCACTTTACTCGTTCCGTAATGCATGATCCCGTGACTAACTACTTAGTCACATTGAGCTCATTATGATGATGCATTACCGAGTGGGCCCAGAGATACCTCTCCGTCATACGGAGTGACAAATCCCAGTCTCGATTCGTGCCAACCCAACAGACACTTTCGGAGATACCTGTAATGCACCTTTATAGCCACCCAGTTACGTTGTGACGTTTGGTACACCCAAAGCATTCCTACGGTATCCGGGAGTTGCACAATCTCATGGTCTAAGGAAACGATACTTGACATTAGAAAAGCTCTTAGCAAACGAACTACACGATCTTGTGCTATGCTTAGGATTGGGTCTTGTCCATCACATCATTCTCCTAATGATGTTATCCCGTTATCAATGACATCCAATGTCCATGGTCAGGAAACCATAACCATCTATTGATCAACGAGCTAGTCAACTAGAGGCTTACTAGGGACATGTTGTGGTCTATGTATTCACACATGTATTACGGTTTCCAGTTAATACACTTATAGCATGAACAATAGACAATTATCATGAACAAGGAAATACAATAATAACCATTTTATTATTGCATCTAGGGCATATTTCCAACAGATGCTACTAATCCTGCAGCCCCGGCCGGTGGTACAGGTGAAGGCGACGCCACCAAGGAACGAGCGCCTCTTGCGGGCGCTGGCGGCGTCCAGGGATGACTTGCTTGCGGCTCCTTTCCTGTTTAAACTCCTGCAACATGTACCATGCCTCGTGGAGGCGTTTAAACTTGTGTTTGATACTCGGAGAACAATATGTCTTGTAATATTTGCTTTGAGATTTTGCGATTTCCTTCCCATTTGCTTTACGTTCTACATCGGCAGAGCCCGACCCCGCGCATACCTTAGCCGCCGTTGCGTCATCTGGATCACCAGGACGAGACCAAGGAGTGAGGGGCTACGTGGCCAGTTTGGCTCCTGAGTCACGATGCTCAGGAGTCCCCCTTGACGCGCAAACAGCTTATGGAAAGGAGATGCAAGGGTAGGTCTAGCGTTCTGCGTCGGCAGGGCCCGACCCCGCGCATACCTCAGCCGCCATTGGGTCGTCCAGATCACCAGGACGAGACCAAGGAGTGAGGGGCTACGTGGCCAGTTAGGCTCCTGAGTCGCGATGCTCAGGAGTCCCCCTTGACACTCAAACGACCTTCATACTTTTGTCCTCACCGACGCTCGGGAGGGGCGCGCGACGACCAGGTCTGGGGGACCTGGCTGGGTGGCATACGCTTGGGCGTGACCCGAGCGCAGCCCCCCGTGCCCAGCCCCCTCGTGCTACTCTCCCGAGGGGAGGTGTTGCGATGAGGCCGGACACTGAGCTCAAGGGCTCCCTGAGGTTGATACGGCCGTGGGGCCGCCCTCAGTTGTTTATCACCAGCGCGGAGTATAGCGCTTCCGCACTTGCACGGGCATAGCCGCTCCTCGGCAGTGTCGACGGCCAGCGCGGAGCATGGTGCTTCCACTGATACGTGGGAGGGGACTCCCTACTACGGAGAGCCCCCGGGGCGTGTACATCCCCGCCCTGACACGTGGCTTGCACGGCAGGGCTAGACGAGGTGTGTCTGGGCACTTGTGAGCCAGCGCGGGACTCACGAGGCCCTGCCTCAAGGCAGGTTGCGCCTGGTCTTGGTTCTTGATGGTTGTGGCAGTCCTGCGGAATGGTTAGACAACCTGCGCCGAACGAATCTCCCGAAGTTATCGCATGAGAAGGCCAAGCACCAACGACCCCAGGAGGTGACATGAACGGGACCGGCCCGCCAGACAGAGCTCTCGGTCGTTGGATTTATCAACGCTGCAGGGACGGGCCCGGGCACAGATGTCGTGCCTAGCCTTCTTATGTGAAGGGTCCTGAAGAAAGACGATCGGCGGGCGGCTCCCATGGTGGATGACAGTCAAGCAGGTGATAACCATAGATAGATCATGCATGAAAAGCGAACTAGCTCAGGTAAATGTAAGAACAATACACGCCACTGGGTCAGACCCGAGCGGCTTGGGGATGATGTAGCCCGAGGGGCGCCCCCAACAAGGTAAGCTAAAGACATAAAAAAGGGATACACACCGCAGGGACGGGCCCACGCGGCCTGGGAATGTTGCAGCCCGAGGGACGCTCCCAGCTAAATAAACTTGGAAAATGTCACCTGGTTTAGTTGTCGAAGAGATGTCGGGGCAGCTGAAGATGCGTGATGAAGGGGTTGTTCCTCATGAGCCACCGGGGCCCTGAGCCTCGGGAAGCTCTGGGGGCCCAGGCGGTTCCCTGAGGACCGTCTCCATCTCTGGCAGGACCGCGTGATGCCTGTCCTCCTGAGCCGCCAGGATGCTCCGCAGGTTGTGCTGGAAGGCGGACGCCATGCTCAGCAGGCCAAAAGGCATGCGAACGTAGTTGTGAGGTGGGCCCTCGCAGTGTCCCACGCGTGAAGGCCAGAAACGCTCCTGAGACGCAGCCTGGTTGAGCCCTGGAATGTCGATGCAGACGCGCAGCCCGCCATCCTCTCCTGGATGGGGAGCCGCGCTAGGTTGGCGGCGATCGCCGCGCATGGCCCCCATCCTGCAGTTCCTGAGTGGTCTTGGCAATGATCTCCTGAGCGTCGGGTGTTCCTCGTCCGGTATCCTCCTGAGGGAAATGTGCTGCGAAGCATGCCTCCACGTGGTGCCCGAGCGCCTCCCTCGTGACGTTGGCGAGGTCTGAGGCCCTCTAGAAGAGAGCCCCCGAGCCTTGCCCGAGGAGGGCGCCGGGCGCGCCTTCCTATGCGCGAGAGGGAGGCGCCCCATCCGTGGGCGCTGGTCCTGAAGTGGTGCTGCTGGAGACGCAGTTCTCCTGAAGCCCTGCATGGAGCAGCTGCTTCTTCTTCCTGGGGACGGCCTCAGGAGGGTACAGGGTTCCTTCGTTGTCTGGGTCCTTGACCGCCGTGGCTTGGTAAGCGCGCTCGAGTGAGCACACCGCATCCTTCTCTTCGCAGGGGACTGTGACGATCCCGCCGCTTCTTGGCATCTTGAGGACGTTGTATCCATGATGAGTTACTGCCATGAACTTGGCCAGGGCCGGATACCCAAGGATGGCGTTGTAGGGAAGACGAATGTGGGTGACGTCAAAGTCGATGAGCTCGGTGCGGTACTTGTTGCGTTGGCCGAAGGTGACCGGAAGGCGGATCTGCCCGATTGGGGTGGTGGAGCCGTCAGTCACTCCTGAGAAAGGCTTGGTAGGCTGAAGCTGATCATAGGGCACTTGAAGGCTGTTGAACGTCTCGACGGACAGGACGTTAAGCCCCGCGCTGCCGTCGATGAGGGTCTTGGTGACTTGTACGTTGCTGATGATGGGTGAGCAAAGCATCGGGAGGGCACCAGCTATGGCCGCGCACTTGAGCTGATGTGCGAACTGAAGGTGATGGCGCACTTGGACCACCTAAGCGGGCGTGTGGCCTCGAGCCTGGGGAGGACTGCGTCCACCTCGCGAGCAAACTACTTGAAGATTCGCTGAGAGGATGGGGCTTGAGCTCCGCCCAAGATGCAGGCGATAGCCCGTGGCTCCTGGAAGCCCCTAGCTCCCTCGTCCTGATGGTGGTCGTCGTTCCTTCTCGGTGGTGGCGGCAGCGGAGGAAGACCAGCGTTGCCCTGGGGGCGGTCCTCGCGAGGCTGATCCCTCCAGGCGCCCTCGCGAGGCTGATCTTGCCAGCGGTCCTCACGAGGCCGGTCGCGCCACTCCTGGCGAGGGCCACGGTCATCCCAGCGTCCTCCGCCACGTCCTCCTCCTCGGCCGTAGCCCCGGTCGCGCTCGGGGCGTCGACTGAAGCATCCATCTCGAATGGCCCTGAGCTCTTGACAGTCGCTGGTGTTGTAGCTGTGCACGCTGTGGAAGGCGCAGAATGGGCGGCTGCTCCTGGATGACTCTGGGTGGTTGCGGCCACGCTTCACCTCCGGCTCGGCCGTGAGCATGGCCACGCCCTTGCGTTTCACGTCCTTGACTTTGGCCTTCTTGTCTTCTGGTTCTGCTGCCGGGAGCTCGACGAGGAGAAACGCCCTTCCTCGGCTCTCGCGCACTTGGTCGCCAGGTTGAACAGCTCCAGAGCCGTGCACAAGTCTTCATGGATAGCGAGCTCCTCCTTCATCTTGACGTCGCGGACGCCGTCGGAAAACACGGAGATGATGGCCTCGTCCGTCACCTTGGGGATCTTGAGGCGGGCGCAGTTGAAGCGCTGGATGTATTTCTGCAGGGTTTCTCCGGGTTGTTGCTTGATGCGGCGCAGGTCACTCGTGGCCGGAGGGCGGTCGCGAGTGCCCTGAAAGTTGACGACGAAGCGATTGCACATCTCGCCCCAGGAGGAGATGGATCCCGCGGGCAGGTTTAGGAGCCACGAACGAGTGCCATCCTTGAGAGCCATGGGGAACCAGTTCGCCATGACTTTTTCATCGCCATTGGCCGCCTTGATGCTCAGCTCGTAGAGCTACAAGAACTCCGCGGGGTCGGGGGTGCCGTCATAACACGGTGGCAGGTCGGGCTTGAACTTCCTGGGCCAGATGACGCTGCGCAACTCGGGGGTGAAGGCGCGACAGCCTGCTGTGGTCGCTGGAGCTCGCTGCGGAGGCGGAGGCTGGTCTTGACACCCGCGCACAGCCGCCACGGGCGGTGCACGGTCTTGACGTGGTGGCGCAGGGAGTGCAGGGGCGTCCTGCTGTGGCCGAGGGACCTCATGGCAGCTTCCTTCTTCACGCGCAGGCACCCGGCGCGGGGGATCGCGCCGAGGGGCCGCGCGTCTCGGTGCGAGGGCGACGTCTTGACGCGGAGGTGGCGGAGGCGCTCCGTGGGCCACGTTGCCCATGGCCGGGGGTGGACGAGGCAGCGAGAGAGACGGTGAAGGAGAGCCCCCAGCGGCACTGACGAGCTCGGCTATGTGGTCCAGCCACTCCTTGTAGAGGTCATCGACTGGGCGGTAGCGCAGGAGATCACGCGCCGTGAGTAGCGCGGCCTGCGCGTCCACGGGCCCGCGACGAGCGGGAGACGACGAGCCTGCCGGAGTCAGCGACGGGGTGGCGGTGCGGCTGTCCCACCGCACCGAGGGGTGCGGTGAGGACGCTTGCTGCTCGTTTCCCGCCGGGCCGGTGGCGGCGTTGGTGGCAGGCGACGGAGAATGATGGGGTGGCCCACAGACGGGAGCCGTCTGGATGACGTGGGCAGCCCGCTCTCAGTGCAAGACCGGTGAGCGTCGGCCATGGAACTGGTGGGACGACGGAGCGTGGATTGACGGAAAGAAAGCTTCGGCGCACCCCTACCTGGCGCGCCAAATGTTGGATTTCGGGTTCTGGCAAAACCCTTGAGGTTCGAACACGGGGGTGCGCACGAAGATCTCTCTCTCCCTCGATGGCTAGCTCGCTCAAGGATCTCACGGCCTAGCTCGTCGCACCCAAAGAACACAGGGACACAAGATTTATACTGGTTCGGGCCACCGTTGTGGTGTAATACCCTACTCCAGTGTGGTGTGGTGGATTGCCTCTTGGGCTGAGGATGAACAGTACAAGGGGAAGAACAGCCTCCTGAGGAGAGGTGTTCTTGTGCTTGGTGGGTGTGAGGATGGCGTGGATCCAGTCCAAGATCAGTTGCCTCCTACCGTGGTGGCTAGTCCTATTTATAGAGGCCCGGGTCCTCTTCCCAAATATTGAGTGGGAAGGGATTCCACAACGGCCAAGTTTGAAGGGGGACAGCTAGTATAGCTTATCCTGACAAAAGTAGTCTTCGCCTGCCAAAGGCTCTGGTGGTGACGCCGTCTTGGGCTCAACGGTGACCTCTGTCCTGCCGGTCTTGGTCTCGTTGCACCGATATGGAAACCTTTGCCTGATGCATCGGGACTCCTCGCCTGCGCTTGCCCCTTTAGCACCAAAGAGGAAACACGGACACTGCGCGCGCGGGCGCCCGCCTGGCGCTCACCTGGTTGCGGTCGTCATGGCTTGCGTCACAGGAACCTCGTGAGGTGTCCCTTGCCTTGATCTCTCTGCCCCTCGTGAGCCAGCCTGGTGAGGCCGCTCCTGAGGAGGTCTTGTGTCGTCCGCCTCGCGAGGCTTGGCCCCTCGCGAGGGTCTTGAGCATTTGTAGGTGAAGACGGGCCGTACGGGGCCGCGAGTGGAGCCACGCCGTGGGCCGCAGGCAGGCAAGTCTGGGGACCCCCGTTCCCAGAACGCCGACACGTTGAACCCGCCGTGGGCCGGTCGTTGGTGCTCAACCAGGAAGCCATGGACAAGGTGCGCCCTGCGCTCGCCGCTGACTTCAACGAATGGGGGAGGATGGTGGCCTAGCCCGCATCCCGCGCCTCCGTCGATAGGACAGCCACCGAGGTCCAATTCTTCATCGACGCCCTGTGGGCTGGCCTGGTTCCTCCCTTCTCTGCCTTCTTCAACACCGTGCTCTCCCACTATCAGATCCATATGTTGCACCTGGATCCCCAATCAGTCTCCCTTCTTGCCATTTTTTCTTTTGTCTGCGAGGCCATGGGGGCATTCCCCCTTCCGTGGCCCTATTGCACCATTTCTTCTCGCTGCACCTGACTAGCCCTCGGCAGTGCTCGGGATGCTTGAGCTTCCAGGCCGTGGCTGGGACGGCCGGATCGGGGATTGATTTTGATCTTCCACCATCCACGAGCAAGTTTCGGACACGGTGGGTGTTTGTGGACGTCGGTGTGCTCAGCCCCTTGCTCTCGCCCCCCTTGGCGCCCGCCGTTCCCAGCTCCGGCTGGGGCCACGAGAAGCTCGCGGACCCCCGCCTTGCCTTTGTCTGGCTCCAGTTGAAGAGGCTGAAAGATCTCGGCGTGACTGCGCCCATGGTGATGAAGGAGTTCCTCCGATGCCGCGTCGCCCCACTCCAGCGCCATTCCAGGCCGATGTGGGCCCTGTCCGGCGGCCAGGATCGCACGAGGCTCCAGAAGTCGGGGCTTCCGCCTGAGGCGTGAAGAACGGTGCTCGAGGTCCTGATGGGCGACCCCTCGCCAGCTGATATGCCAAAGGAGGGCTGTCTTTTGTACTGCTGCTCGAACAGGGTGGAGTTCGCGGGGCAGATGCCCCCCTTTGATGAATGGGGGCTGCGTCCAGTCGCCCTTGAAGGGCCCCGCGAGAACCCTGTCTTCGTGGTCCCCCTCCTTGCCGCCAGCGCCGAACTTGCCCCAAGAGTGGATGCAGGGGGGCGAGCACCGCTGGAGGCCGGAGGCGCGGGTGCTGAGGCGTCGACACCGCTCGAGGCTCCCGAGGTGCCATCCCCGGGAGCCCGTGACTCTTGCCTTGGGGTGACAGCTGAGGGGGCGACGCAATCCACTGCTCCTGAGGCCGAAGCCTCCGAGGTCTCAGCAGGTCATCATGAGGTGGAGCCCGATGGCTCCCCTCAGCCCAGCACTCCCGAGGTCGTCTCCTCGGGCGCCTCACCAGCCGCGCCCCATGCTGGTTGCCGCATCCAACGCTTCGGTCGGCTCCGTCTGGACTTTGATGCGCTCCGCAAGAGGAAAGGGTCTCCAAGCTGCAGCAGTGATGCCTTCCGGCCGTTGAAGCAGAGGAAGTATATCACCATAGACGAGTGAGTACCTTATCTTTGTAATTTCTCGAGTGTTGCTTCCCCTCCTGACAGTGGCTCCTCAGGGTCCCTTCTGCGAAGGCTGCGACGTCTCCCGGGAAGCAACCTCCTTGTGCCTCGAATCCGCCGCTGGCCTTGGGCGCCCCAAGCTAGCATGCCGCCCCCGACGCGAGGTCGGTCGGAGAGGCAAACTCGCTAGCCTGGCGCCTCGAGCCCGCGCCTTTGCTGTCTCTCCTTCATGGCCTCGTTTGGGGTGCGGCAAGCGTGCTGAGGGCTCCTCCTCTGGTTATGGACGGCGGCTGGATGGCTTCGATCCTGGCTTCTTCTTCGAGCAATGGGCCTCAACCCATCCGGGCCCCTGCCGAAGCCCGGTCGGTGACCCGGGAGGCGCCAGCCCCCTACTAAAAGGGGGTGAGCCGCTTCGGATCCCGTCGGCAACCCCCGCTGTGGAGGACGGACCCGGTCGCGCACTTAAGTTCGCGCACAAGCGAAGTGTCGTCCGCCACAAGATCTTTCAAGAGGCAATGGGCGCGATGAGCCGGCTCGGCGGAGAACTCCTAGATGTTGATGCGCGCCTTGAAGCCGAGGGTCTCCGTCTTGTGGAGGAGTGGCATCAACTAAAGGTGGCTATCAACCTTGGGCGCCTTCAGCGTGAGCACGCTAATGCGAAGGCCGAGGCATCCTTGGCAACCTCGCGCGAGGCCAGCACCCGAGCCTTGGAGGAGGCTAGGGAGGCAGACTGTCGCCGCACGATCGCCGAGGAGCGCAGGCGGGAGCTCCTGGCCTTGAACGCCTCCTTGGAGCAGCAGGTGGAGGCGCGCAAAGCCGCCTTAGCATCGATGAAGGGCGCACCGCCCGACGAGGAGGAAATCTTGAGGCGCGAGGAAGCGCTGGTACAGGAGGCCACGGAGCACGGCCTCGAGCTTGAGCGGTTGGAGACGAGGGAGTGCCAGGTGGCCCAAGCAGAGGACGCGGCCGGCGTGCGCGAGGCGAGGGCCCAGGAAGAGGTCGACTGCAGAGTGGCCAAGGCTCGCGAGGGTCTCGCTAATGAGTACGCCCTGAAGATGAAGTTCTTGGAAGCCGAAGCTGAGGGTAGAACCGCTGCCCTTCGGTCGAAGCTGAATGAAGCAGAGCAGCGCGAGAAGGCTGCCGCTGTGGCCCTGATCTCTGTTCAGGCTGAGTTGGCCTCCGCTCGTGCCGAGCTGCTCCCACTCCAGCGGCGAGTTGTAAGCGCCGAGTCCCTTGTGCAGCAGAGCAGGGAAGAGGCGCTCCGTCGACAGACACTACTGCCCGAGCACATCCCCATGCTCCGGGATCTCAGGACAAGGGCCAACCTGGTGCTGGGCGCCATCTGTGACGAACATGCCCCACCCCACGCCGAGGACTATGTCGTCCATCTTCACTTCTTCACCGACATCGTGACGCGCCTGGAGGACCGGGCCGAGAGGGCTCGCGAGTTTGTCGAGGAAAGGAGCCGGGGCCTCCTTGGACGCGCATTCTCACGCCTCTTTAGTCATCTTCAGAATGCTGACCCCAATTTCGACTTCGACGCCGCCATCGCCCCAGTGCTCGGAGTTATCCGGGACAACTTGGCACGCTGGGTGGATGATAATGTGGACGCTCTGGTCAGGGCCTTTGCCACCAAGGACGACGAGGCCGTGGTCGTGGCGGCGAAGGCGGCGCGGTTGATGACGGTGAAGACGACGCCAACGAAAGCACCGACAGCGTGCATGAGAGTGACTCGGGCGATGCTACGAGCGACATGTCGGACTAGGTTTGCGCTTCTCTGTTTTGACCTGCGCATAAAGACTTGAAGATGGCCCCTCGGGATGTGAGAGCATTTTGATGGGGGGAGCCCCCCTATGTAAATGGGTTACCATTTAGCTTCCAAGGCTAGGCTTGGAACGCGCCTTTGTGAGCTCATGAGCTCCTTGCGGGCTTACCACCGTAATTTACCTCTATCAGGTCGGGCTTCAAATTAATCTGGCGGCTGTGGACGTGCGTTTCTTCTGGGGGGAGTCCTCCGCGGGCTCGCGAGGTTTGGCCGCTCCTGAGGAGTTTGCTAGTCCACCCGATAGGGCCTCACGAGGAGCGGGCGCCAGTGAGGGCGGGACGCGCGCATGGCGCGCGTACGTCGCTGTCAGCCCCCACTCGCGAGGCGCTCGAAGGGGGGGGGGAACAACGGACGCAAAATCTCAAAACAAAGCACGAATCCAGAAACTCACTGAGTTGACACGAGCGAAAAAGGATGCTCCCCACAAAATCGAAATGCAACTTTAAATCCAAGATCGAAAGGCTGCAAATTCGAGCTTCAAAAAAGAAAGAGAGACCAGAAGCAAATAGTCGTGTCCGACACCTAGCTAGTCTTCTTGTATTCGAGTCTTCTCACCATCGCAGAGCTAAGTGCTTTCACGGCCGTGAGCATAGTCATTGGGGGACAGTGTCGACGGCCAGCGCGGAGCATGGTGCTTCCACTAGGACGTGGGCGGGAGCCCCCGAGGCCCGAGGGCGGCACTCCGGAGACTCCGGGGCGTGTATAGCCCCACTCATTATTACGTGAGAGTGTCACGAGCGGAGACCTTCACAGGCATGAGCCTTGCTTCATATCGCCAGACGAGGGCCCCGCCTTGCGCCACCCTCGACCACCGTTGGGGCGTCCGGAAACTAGGACGATGCCAAGGGGCAAAGGGGACGCTAGCGGCGCCCTCGGCGACCACGGGCCCTCTGCCGGGGGGAAGGCTCACCAGTGCCTTCCCGGCAGAGGGCCTACCTCCGGGCGACACCTTGCTCCGTGCGATGCGGGGGATGGGCCTTGCTCCCGGCTCCTTCCTTGCAGCCCCCAGTGCGCTCCCCCTGGTGGAAGGGGGGCTGCCGTGCTCGGGCCATCGTCCACCGTTGTGACCTGATCCACTTGCAACCCATGGTTAGCGTAAGCCTGCCCCTGAGAGATTAGCGGTACCCTGTAGCTGTTGTCGCCGGCATGGTCGGCGAGGCTCCCGGGTGGCTCCTGGAAGGCCTCAACTTCTAGTGCCTCCTCTTCCCACCCTGGCTCGAGGAACGAGCCGGGGTCATCTTCCGGCGTGTACTCCTGGTCCATCATGCGGGGCACGTAGGCCTCCGAAGTCGTCGCCCCGAAAACCTCGCCGAAGTGCCCCGCGCCCCACGTCGCCCGGCCCGGCGTGCCTCTCTGAGGATGGTAGGGCGGCATCCTACCGGGGCCGTGGGTGGCAACGCTCGTGCCTGCGTCTATCGGGGATGGCACGGGTTGTCGGATCACGGGTTCCAGCAAAACCCTCAAGGTTCGAACACTGGGGTTCGCACGAAGATCTCTCCTCTCCCAAGCTCTCGCACTCTACGATCTCACGGACTAGCTCGTCGCACCCAAAGAACACAGGGACACAAGATTTATACTGGTTCGGGCCACCGTTGTGGTGTAATACCCTACTCCAGTGTGGTGTGGTGGATTGCCTCTTGGGCTGGGAATGAACAGTTACAAAGGAAGAACAACCTCCTGAGGAGAGGTGTTCTTGTGCTCGGTGAGCTGGTGAGTGTTAGGATGGAATGGATCCGATCCAAGATAAGATAGTTCCCCAATCAGATGCCTCCTACGGTGGTGGCTAGTCCTATTTATAGAGGCCCTGGTCCTCTTCCCAAATATTGAGCGGGAAGGGATCCCACAACGGCCAATTTTGAAGGGAGACAACTAGTACAGCTTACCCTGACTAAAGGTGGTCTTCGCCTGCCAAAGGCTCTGGTGGTGACGCCGTCTTGGGCTCCACGGTGACCTCCGTCCTGCTGTCCTGCTGGCCTTGGTCTTGTTGCACCGACATGGAAACCTTTGCATGATGCCTCGGGACTCCTCGCCTGCGCTTGCCTCTTTAGCACCAAAGAGGAAACAAGGACACTGCGCGCAGGCGCCCGCCTGGGTGTGGTCGTCATGGCTTGCATCACAGGGACCTCGCGAGGTACCCCTTGCCTTGATCTCTCCGCTCCTCGCGAGCCAGCTTGGTGAGGCCACCCCTGAGGAGGTCTTGCGTCGTCCACCCCGCGAGGCTTGGCCCCTCGCGAGGGTCTTGAGTGTTTGTTGGTGAAGATGGGCCGTACGGGCCCGCTGGTGGAGCCACGCCGTGGGCCGCAGGCAGGCAAGTCTGGGGATCCCCGTTCCCAGAATGCCGACAGTAGCCCCCGGGCCCAAGGTGCGCCTGGACTTGGCTTCGAGGCGAAGCCAAGGGGCAAGTGCGGAGCGCCACAGGCCCCAATAGCCTGCGGGCCTGCCTGACGCGTGGCAAATGATTGGACGTGGGCGTCTCTGCTTCCCCACGCTGCCTTGGCAACTGCCCGCCTGAAAAAAGACTGGCGCGGGCAACGCTTGCCTTCATTGCTTTCCTTCGTCTTGCTCCAGATCCCCTTTCTCGCTCCTCGCTTTCGAAACCTCCAGATCTGCTCAAATTCCCCTCCGAATCGGCGACCAATGGCGCCCCGCAAGGTCAAGGCTGCTTTGCCACCCGCTTGGTACGAGCCGGCTCTAGAAGCGCCCAATGTTTCAGAGAAGAACCTCGCCGCCACGCGGCTGTTGACGGCGGGGGAGAGCAACGAGAGGGGGAAGACTGAGCTCCGGGCTGGCTCTGCCGAGCCGGAGGCCGAGGGCAGCACCTTCTACCCCTTCTTCATGAGCAGCGTTGTCGCGGGGCTGGTTCCCCCCTTCTTCGATTTCTTCTACGCCGTTGTCGGCGTTCTGGGAACGGGGGTCCCCAGACTTGCCTGCCTGCGGCCCGCGGCGTGGCTAAGCCAGCAGGCCGTACGGCCCATCTTCATCAACAAGGCATCCAAGACCCTCGCGAGGGGCCAAGCTTCGCGAGGCGGACGACGCAAGACCTCCTCAGGAGTGGCCTAATCAGGCAGGCTCACGAGGAGCGGAGATATCAAGGCGAGGAAAACCTCACGAGGCTCTCGTGACATGAGCCATGACGATCGGCGCCAGGCGGGTGCCAGCGCGCGCAGCGTCCTTGTTTCCTCTCTGGTGCTAAGGAGGCCAGCGCAGGCGAAGAGTACCGAGGCATCAGGCAAAGGTTGCCATATCGGTGCAACGAGACCAAGACCAGAAGGACGGCAAGACGGAGGTCATCGTGGAGCCCAAGACGGCATCACCAGCAGAGCCTTTTGCAGGCGAAGACCACTTTTGTCAGGATAGCTTGTACTAGCTGTCCCCCTTCAAATTCGCCCGCCGTTGTTGGCTCCCTTCCCGCTCAATATTTGGGGAGAGGACCAGGGCCTATATAAGTAGAGCTAGCCTTCTTAAGGCAAACTTGTTTAACTCATGTCTGTACTCAGATATTGTTGCTTCCGCTGACTCTTGTGTATTCGAGCTTATGTATTCGAGCCCTCGAGGCCCCTGGCTTGTAATATAAAGCTTGTATTATTTCAATTTGTGTCTAGAGTTTTGTTGTGATATCTTCCCGTGAGTCCCTGATCTTGATCGTACACATTTGCATGTATGATTAGTGTACGATTGAATCGGGGGCGTCATAGTAGGCTTGCTGGACGGTGATGGGTTGGATGACATTTATCATGTAATCGAGTTAGTTTTGTTAGGCTTTGATCCCTAGTATCCACTATGTTCTGAGATTGATGTTGCTATGAATTTGCTATGCTTAATGCTTGTCATTAGGGCCCGTGTGCCATGAATTCAGATCTGAACCTATTATGTTTTCATGAATATATATGTGTTCTTGATGCGATCTTGCAAGTTGTAGACACGTATTACGTGTTATGATCCGCATACCCCAAGGTGACAATAATTGGGATTCTTTTCGATGATTACCGTAGTTTGAGGAGTTCATGTATTCACTAAGTGCTAATGCTTTGTTCTGGTTCTCTATTAAAAGGAGGCCTTAATATCCCTTAGTTTCCATTAGGACCCCGCTGTCAAGGGAGGGTAGGACAAAAGATGCCATGCAAGTTCTTTTCCATAAGCACGTATGACTATATACGGAATACATGCCTACATTATATTGATGAATTAGAGCTAGTTCTGTGTCGCCCTAGGTTATGACTGCTACATGATGAATATTATCCAATACAATTATCCATCACTGATCCAATGCCTACGAGCTTTTCACATATTGATCTTTGTCGTGTTACTTTCGTTGCTACTGTGTTACCATCACTATAAAACTGGGGACGAAGCATGGCATACATAATAGAGCCTATGGTTGAGGCATAGGGGACGACTTTCACCCTTTATCTTTAATCTCTCATGGTCGGGCTTTGAGTCTTAGTCAACTTCATACCTTGCAACACAGCCAAGAACCCCTTCTTTGATTGGTCCATTTTGAACTTCCTCAAAATCTTGTCAAGGTATGTGCTCTGTGAAAGTCCTATCAGGCGTCTTGATCTTTCTCTATAGATCTTGATGCCCGGTATGTAAGCAGCCCCACTCGGCTCTTTCATTGAAAAAATCTTGTTCAAATAACTCTTTATGCTTTCCAGAAATTCTATATCATTTCCAAACAATAATATGTCATCCATATACAGTACTATAAATGCTACAGAGCTCCCACTCACTTTCTTGTAAATACAAACTTCTCCATAAGTCTGTATGAAACCAAAAGCTTTGATCACCTCATCAAAGCGAATATTCCAACTCCTAGGGATGGCAATGGGTAGGGTATGGGCGGGTACAACCTCCTTCTGCCCAAACCCATACCCACAGAAACTTTCTATACCCACCCACTTCAATACCCATGGGCATAAATTAACACCCGTGCCCATACCCACCGGGTATCCTATACCCAATGGGTACCCAGTGGGTAAAATGCATAACATTACATTTTTAAAAGGTAGAGAAATGAGTTTTAAAATCATGTGATGATGCGCAAGCAGTATAGCACAGACACAGACTCCTCATGTGGGAGGCCTCTTGGAGGCATCAATGGAGTATGAGCAGCCGTTCGTGGGGATAGCTTGATCGTTAGACAGCAGTCCAATAGAGAAGAGTCGATATTTCATATTTTTGAGGAGTCACATAGGCCGTAGGAGGAGTTGCGAGTAGGTGATTACGGGCCTATGAGCTGGACGTTTTAAGGAATATGAGATTTAGGGTTGGGCCATAGGAGTTGTATGTTGACCCACATGTCATAGGAACTATTTTTATTTTTTATCATTTTTTGGGTACCCATTGGGTTACCCATGGGCACAAGTTCATACCCATGCCCTACCCATATATTTTACGGGTATGGATACCCATTACCCGTGGGTACAAAATATCTCCAAGTCTTGCCCATGCCCATTGTTTTCGGGTAGGGTACCCGCGGGTACCCATACCCATGGGCAAAACTGCCATCCCTACCAACTCCGAGATGCTTGCACCATTTCATAAATGGATCGCTGTAGCTTACATAGCTTATTAGCATCCTTAGGATTGACAAAACCTTCCGGTTGCATCATATACAACTCTTCCTTAAGGAAACTATTAAGGAATGTTGTTTTGATGTCTATATGCCAGATTTTGTAATCGAAAAATGGAGAAATTGCCAACATAATCCTAACAGACTTCACCAAGAAGTGGATACTTCTTTGACAGAGTTTACCTTCTTACCAGTTGGAGCGCGCTCGGTGTGCCATCGGTAGTAACTTTTCATCATATTGTCGAGAAGTCTTGAAATAAAGTTTAGCCCCGCATATTTTTTTGCACTATCATCCATAAACTTAATCCATGTGTCGGACAATTATTATTCATCAATTTCATTCTCTCCCATGCTTGTGCAACATGTTCTTGCTCATGTTGTTCAAAATTCATAATTTGATTTCTAAGAGATATGTATTATCTTAGCGGGAGGAACATATTTAGTAATAAAGGCATCTTTACACTTATTTCATGAATCAATACTATTTTTAAGCAGAGATGAAAACCATGCTTTAGCTCGATCTCTAAGAGAGAAAGGGAATAATTTCAGTTTCACAATATCATTATCCACATCTTTCATTTATTGCATATCACATAATTCAATGAAAGTATTAAGATGGGATGCGACATCTTCATTAGGATTTTCAGTAAATTGTTCTTTCATAACAAGATTTAACAGAGCAGCTTTTATATCATATGACTCCGCACTAGTGGCGGGAGGAGCAATTGATGTACTAATAAAATTATTATTATTAGTATTTGAGAAATCACACAACTTAGTATTTTGTTGAGTAGACATAATGGTGACTCAAGCAAAGATAGCACGCAATTTTTTTGGTATTTTTTTATTTTTTAGAGAAGTGGAGGGAGATGAAAAAGAGAAGGCAAATGGTGGAGAAAGTAAAACAAGAAAATTGATAGATGTGAGCGAAGGAACCTGGACTTGTCTAGTGAAGCCTCCCGGCAACGGCGTCAGAAATTCTTCTACTACTTATGATAGGCGTTGGGATTCCACGAAGAGGAAGGGCGAAGCAGTGTAGTAGCGAAAAATATTTTCCTCAGTTAAGAACCAAGGTTTATCGAACCAATAGGAGACGCCACTCAGACAAGATAAGCGGTATCTGCACACACACACACACAAAACAACGTTTGCACCTAACGACAACAAAGGGGTTGTCAATCCCTTCATTCTCGTCAATTGCAATGATTAAATCTGGTAGTAATAGATATAGAAAATAAATTGCAGCAAGTATTTTAGGGTTTTAGTAAATACAAAGTGAGTTGACCCGGGGCCATAGGTTCACTAGTGGTATATCTCTCGTGAGCATAGCAACGATGGGTAACAAATTACTGTTGGGCAATTGACATAATAGCGCATAGTTATGATGATTCTTCATAACAAACATAGTAATGGTTGGAGCATGATGACATATTATAAACAAAGTAAGACCAAATAATATGTTCGAACCCCATCATTTTATCCTTAGTAGCAACAATACAAATACGTGCCTTGCGACTCCTCCTGTTACAGAGTAAGGACACCGCAAGATTGAACCTACTACCAAGCACCTCTCCCACTGAAGATAAATCAATCTAAATGGTCAAAATAGATAGATAGATCGGAGAGAAATACAAGACTATAAAACCACACATATATAAATCAGAGAATTGACTCAAATATTTTCAATGAATAATCTGATCATAAACCCACAATTCATCGGATTCCAACAAACACACCACAAAAGTCTACATCAGATTGATCTCAGACGAGAACATACATGCCATAGAGTCAAATACAATTATACACTTTATGGTAATATTCAATCATTAGCTCGCTGTCATTGCTAATATCGGACCACCAAAGACGATACATCAACATGTTTGTTTCAAACCATATCTCATGGCAGTTGCTCGACAGAGCGATGATGAAACTCGAATAAAATCTACATATGGCAAGATACTGGATATAATTCTCGTAAATCCAATGACTTTAAGATATTTTAATACAACAAGGACTTCTTATTAATGTAGAATTTTCAGTGAAGGTCTATATATTACCCAATCCTCCTTCTTCGGTACGCTTCATCACACAAGAGATGCGTGCAGAAAAGTGAGACGATAAGATGTAACGCATGCGTTCACGATCAATGCGCACTAAAGTTACGATAAACATTATGTATACGCCTATTTTTGGCTCCATATTATGACTTTCAGTACTCGAGTCGATCCATCTAACATTACACCACCATTTGACCCGCTCCACACGCAAAAACAAAACGCCACGTCAAATAGATAATTTGAGATAGCACCACCTACCAATCTATCCGTACCCGCTGCACCGACCGATATTTTTATTAATTATGTTTGACCCGTTATCTTAGCGACGAAGGATATCCGCAATCTAGAATCGGAAATCGGCGAGAAAGTGAAACAGCCTTATTTGTCTCGAATTACTTGCATTTTTTACTTCTGCTTTCTACTTTCAGTTCTCCTCTGCTTTGTTAGGAGAATCTTGATTATAAGCGTGCAAGAACATGGTCTGTAAAAGGCAAATTGTAAATCCAGCAGACACCATAAAATCCCTCTCTACCCCAGCAGTCAATCCTGACGTCCACTCGAGCACTAACGGTCGTGACACCATCACATCATCACAACGGCAAAAGGGGTAAAGGGGGAAAACCTCGGGGAAAAAACGTGACGCGGTGTATCTGGGCCAGACGCCCCCAGGAGGAAAGGAAAACCCACATTTTCAGCCCAAACAAAAACCGAAGCCACGCGAGGCAGCGAGCCCTTCCACCCCACCCCACCCCACCGGTGCCTGCCCGTGCGCACGGCCACGCTCCCCAGAGCCAGAGGCAGAGGCGAGAGAACCAACCCGAGGCCAGGCGGCGATGGTGTCGGACTCGGAGCTGGTGGAGCGGCTGCGGGAGGTGCTGCGGGAGTCGGACCTCACCACCACCACCACCGGCGCCCTGCGCCGCCGCCTCGAGGAGGACTTCGGCGTCGACCTCTCCGACAAGAAGACCTTCGTCCGGGAGCAGGTCGACCTCCTGCTCTCCGAGTTCGCCGACAAGGCCGAACCGGAGGATGCGCCCGCGGAGGAGGAGGATCCGGGGGAGGTGACGCCGGAGGCCGGGGAGGGGGAAGAGGAGAAGGGCGAGGGGGAGGAGGAGGGGGGCGAGCAGCAGGAGGGGGAGGAAGAGGAGGAGGAAGAGGAGGAGGAGGAGGAGGAAGACGAGGAGAGTGGCGGCGGCCGGAAGAAGAAGCGGCGGTGAGGCGCTTCTGCTCTCTGTCCATCTCTGCCGCATTTGCTGCTCCGTTTAGGGTTCATTGCGCGCTTCGTTTTCTTCGATCTGTTAGGATATGCGTCGGCACTGTGCATCCGCGTGTGATATCTTTGCCCGAACAGCAGTAAGGATTCAGGCGCTTCTCTCAACGTTGGTGGAGGGTTCTGGGGTTGCATATTCCTTGACGTGTTTAGGCTGTTACTGCTACTGTAAAGCTGTTATTATCTCGCCAGGGGATAACCACGTCTGGTTTATCCCTGCCATTGAAATCTTGGACCAAATAGTCGGCAAAGGTTTTGCTTGCGTTTGCTATTGCTTTTCAATTTGCCTTGACATGATTCGTTTGTTCTGTTTTTATTTAAGCTTAATTTGCTCAAGTGTCTGTTCATGATATCGTGGCCGGGTTTGTTCTGTTTCCTGATTGACTTGCTCTTCTTTATATGGTTCATGTTTACGAGGTTCTTTTTGTGTTTGTTACTGTTGTCATTTGTGTTTCAGGCAGCTTAGTTCCTCTAATTGATGTGCGCAGGAAACACTTTGTGGCTGCATTTGTTGTATATTAGGCGTCTGCGGTTGCGCTTATATTTGCTATCGGCTAATGTGTCCACAAGTCTTGTAGACATTGTAATGCATTTTGGTGATTGTAATGCAATTGCATTTTTCACCTTTCATGCATTTTGATGTTTCATGCACTAGACATTGTAATGCTTACGGATGCACTAGACATTCTAAAATTTTAACTGCTTGGATAATATCTCCACAATCAGTAGAGATGCTGCAGTTACTTTACGCCTCAGCATTGTGCTCACCGACCAACTCAGGGACATTCGAATGGGTTGGTGATTTTGTGACTGCATTTTGTGCTGTGCTTGCGGGTGTGTGTTGGTGCATATACCACCAGTGTGGAGTGTACCACAAAAACATGTGGAAAGGCAATATCCATGTATACTCAATAGTATACCTCTTACTGCAAAGCAATTACCTGACAATTGGTGTTTCTGCTATCATGTGGCTATTTGTCCAATATTTGCTATCCCGTTGATCAATGGTAAATTCGGTGGTGGATAAGCCACTTGTATTTTGAAGGTAGGGCCACTGTGGCTGTACATTTGGGGCTCTGATGTACCTTTTGCTTCCTGATTGTTGGTCTCTTTGTACTACTACCTCTGTAACTAAATATAGGACGTTTGCAGTTTAATTTGAACTGCAAAAACGTCTTATATTTAGTTACAGAGGGAGTAGTTAGGTATTATTACTGCTCAAGTTGGGAATTTCCTTTTCTTATTACAGTTGTCTGAATGTATTTCAAAACTTGGAAATGAACTATTGAAGATGTTCACTTATGGACCAGTCAACCTGGTTCAGTTAAACACATGGTCTTACTACAAAAAATTGAAGTTTACACTCAGGTTCAGTAGTTCCACAGTCACAATCTGTGGTGGACCAGTGGTTATTCAGATTAGAATGAAAAATACTGTGCAACTCAAGACACTAATGGAATACCTCTGCTTATATAGGTGGAAAAATGATAGCTGAAATCAGCTGGTACTATTATTCCGTGACATTTTGGTATAGTTCCCACACTAGTAGGTTTATCATAGTGGAGCTGTTCTCAGGCCTTTTTCCTCAAAGATTGCTGATGAGCAGCACATGCTATTGTCTTTTTATTGTTCTTACTCCCTCTGTTCCTAAATATAAGTCTTTTTAGAGATTCTAATATGGACTACATACGGAGCAAAATGAGTGAATCTACACTCTAAAATACATCTACATTCATCCGTATGTAGTCCATCTTCAAATCTCTAAAAAAGACTTATATTTAGGAACGGAGGGACTACATATTACCTCCGTCCCACAATTCTTGTCTTAGATTTGTCTAGATACGGATGTATCTAACACTAAAACGTGATTAGACACATCCGTATCTAGACAATTGTAAGACAAGAAATTGGGGATGGAGCGAGTAGTAATTAGTTAATACGGAACTGTATGTCTACATGACTCATAGGTTGAGAACCAAACTGATTATTGGCATAGAATATATGTATGTTTTAGGATGTGTGGTATTTTTTTAGGCATGTTTGAGTTACCGCGTAGGTTCGTTAGCTCTGTTGGACATTTGCACAACTTCTCATATTGACAATAGTTAACTCTTTCTAAATGGCCATACCATACCCAGTAATTTTTCTAACCTATCATTTGCATAGGTTGGGTGACGGCAAGAAAAAGGCTGGTGGCTTTACAAAATTATGCAGCATTTCCCCAGCACTTCAAGAGTTTGTCGGTGCCTCTGAGTGTGCCAGGACAGAGGTACCACACCTCCTGATTTTTGTCACTTCTATACCTCATATCAGATGAATGGTTTGTCAAAAATCTTCCTTGTCTTATTTCATGGTGTGCTTTCCAGGTTGTCAAGAAGCTTTGGGCATATATTCGAGAAAATAATTTGCAAGACCCAAGCAATAGGAGGAAGATTCTGTGTGATGAGAATCTGAAGAAGATTTTTAACGTCAATTCAATTGATATGTTCCAAATGAATAAAGCTTTGACCAAGCACATTTGGCCATTGGATTCTGATGGTCTCTCTCTCTATCCTTTCTCTCTCTCTCTCTCTCTCTCTCTCTCTCTCGCATACACACGCGCGTGCGCATCTCGGGGATATGAGGCATGAGTATATAATTATCAAAGAAGGGATACACAACTTCCAGTATATTTTCCATTGCTTGGTATAATACTCATGCTTTGCCTGCTAAAAAAATGCATGCTGACTCGATATTAAAAAACATGCTATTTGCTAATAGGTATAAATTTAACTCCTTTGATGCTCTTTTGATGTTCTCTTATGTGTTGTTACTATTGTACTAACAATAATGCCTTTATCAATGCTGACTGCACTAGAACATGATATTGTGCATCAGAGCTGTAGAAAAATTGTTGCCCTGCTAGCATGGAGCTCAGGTAATAAAGTTGCTCGCTGCGATGGATGAAAGAAAATGAACAAAGAAAAACTGTCGTTTATTTTGGTACAAGTATCATCTGGTTTGTAAGAATGTATGTGTTGATAGTCATATATACTCATTCCTCATATCTCTAAGTTTGTTTTATTTTGGCATGTAGTACTGTATAAGCTTAGTTGGCCTATGTTTATTTGGACTTGTTATGGGACTTAAATGTTGGCTGATTTATTAATTAGCTTGTGCTTATTACTTAGGTTAGGACCTTTGCCTTTTAACATGTATGTACAAGAGTAAGAGGTGGAGCTGGTTCCATGCATCATATTAGACTCCTTCATCGATTGATGTGGATATATATATTAAGTATCACTGTCGACCTAACCTATCTCTAAGGTAATTATTCTCTGTGATTTATTAGGTCCTGTCTCACCAAAGAAATCGACACCCAAAGAGAAGTCGACACCCAAAGCGAAGCCTCAAAAGAGAGACAGAAGTGAAGGTTAGAAAATATTTGATTAGCTTCCTGCTGCACGAGTTTCTGTTCTCGCAAGTTTATTGATGAAATGTCATTTTCCAGCAAACAAGCAAAAAGGAGGATCCTCTGGGTCTACTTCTGGTCTTCTTGCGCCCCTTGTACTTTCGGATGATTTGGCAAAATTTATCGGCACCGGTGAGAGTATGTTGTCACGATCTGATGTTGTGAAGAGAATGTGGGTTTATATAAAAGAGAATAACTTGCAGGTAAATGCTATTTTCCTCGATATTGCATTACTGTTCATGATAATATCAATTTGAAGTGCCCAGTGGTTTAGTTATTGGTTGATACAACAGTACATGTAGAATTTTTGCGGTTGTGCGGTAAGGCTTATTTCCACGTGTGAATGTGCATACGATCTAGCACCGACTCACCACACATTAGATAGCCATCGTTTCTTGTGTTTTTTATGCCATCTTGTCTTGTGGTTTTATCTGGACCGACTGCTGTTCAGGTCATCTGGCCTGTAACTTTTGGATACATCATGGCAAACGATGGTAGCATATGAGCTGGAGGAATCATGTTACTCAACTACTAAGTTGTACACAAGCTTATGATGCCTCATTACCCTTAGTCCCGACCAAGTATCATATGGATCACTTACGAGGACCACACTACCATGTGTCCATAACTCCATGTAGATTCCAAGTATTCTTATTCCCATGGCAATGCTTACAGTCTATCTTACAGATTTCCAAGTGTACCTGATATCCTGAGATTTGTGGTAGTATATGGTTAAATACAAATCTGCAATTCTATACTGCAGCCTTGGGCCTAAAATGTGGTAATATCACATCTTAGTACTGTACAATGTAAAATTCAGATCACTGGGATGTACTACAGGCCTAGTCTACAGAAATGTTGCCGTTTATAGTCAATCTGCTGTGAGCTTTTGCTTGTCTTTTTCAAACAGCCATCGAAAATCTCAAGTACACTGTAATACTTGGGCACTATTTTGGTGTTACTTAGGACTAACTCTGCACTTTTGTAGGCAAATCATTATTGTGGTATGGCATCTCGTACATCTTTTTAATCAGCTCTCTGAATGAATCACAAAGTCCTATAATACAAACTTCAGTAGCTAAAATATTTTGATAAAATGGAGGCACGGATCGAGATAGACCATCTAAAACTGCAATATTCAATTCTGAAACTGCAATATTCAATTCTTTAAATTGTTTTGTCAGAACTGTCTTTGGGTTTGGAGATGTCTTTTTAGGCTTGGCTTACAATTGATCATCTGGAATAGTGAAAAAGAGATGATCTGATTTGAAACTATGATTGTTGTAGCAAATCTGTAACATAAAACTTACTTTTCGTGTCCTTGTTGGTGTTTTAAGGATCCTTCTGACCGGAGGAAAATAATCTGCGACGAGAAGCTGAAGGATCTATTCCAAGTTGAATCATTCACTGGATTCACTGTGTCGAAGCTGCTGAACCCCCATTTTACAAAGGCAAAGTAGGGATCTGCACCACCCCCGGCCCCGCGGCACCCATAAGGCCGGGTGGTTTTGCTTTTCTTGTTTTGCAGTAATCTGTAACCGTGGAACATGTAGGAGTCATCATCAGAGAAATGTGGAACCTTAACTTGTGTGAATTCCGGTTGGACTTTCCCCCCATTATCAATGGTAGGGTCTTCGGTGTCTACACTGTTTTGCGCCTGCGCTTTCGCTCTTTCCAAGGAAAATGTGGCAACACGACCTTGGGTTCATTCATGCTGAAGCCATCCATGGTCCTCCGAATTATGTATGCTTGGGGATGACGATAAGATCGGTTGTCTCCTCGGGTGACTTTTGGCGACAAAAAGATGGCAGGGGTCACGAGAGTTGGTTGCTCCCACTTTGGTACCGGATCTCTTGCCTTTGCGGCTCCAGATATGGGATAAGTCAGCTGCAGCGATGCGCCAGGTTTTTTTTGGTTGTACTGTTCTCGTACTGTGCGAGATCTGCAGTAGCCGGCAAGTAGATAAAATTCATGGTTCTCGTAGACAAAATTTGGAGTAGGACAGTGAGATCCCCTGATCCTATCGATATTTCTTATATCAAACTTGAAAGGGCGATTTTTAAAGGTTGGATCAAGTTGTTTTAAGAGGTCTGGAAAAGAAATCAAATAGATCTATGGAGGTTGGAGGGCTTAAAGCAGAGAAATAAGATCTTAGAGAGGAAAAAACATCAGCTGGCTGTGCTGAGAATACAGGCAAACGAGAAACTTATGCTGGCTTCAAGTCTCATGAAAGATGGTTGTTGAAAGGGAGGACTTAAGATACAGATTACTGACCATAATAATAGATTTAATGGTTTCACAAAGCACATTGATGTTCAGCGCTCAATTATGGGTGATAACTTACTCCCCATAAATTTCTTGGGCAGATAGGATCCAACATTTAGACTACAATGCTTCTTAGATGTCCTTGATTATCAAGTCTTGACTGTACTCCGTAGGGTTAAAAAATATGTGGATAAATTGACCAGTAGTACAAAATGCCTTTGTGAAAGGCAGGAATATAATGGATGGTATCCTTTCCCTTCATGAGCTTTTGAACTACACTCATGTGAAGAAATGGGTGGGGTGTTGTGCTTAAGCTCGATTTCAAGAAAGCATAAGACAAGGTTAACTGAGTTTTTTTGCTGGCATGCCATGAGGTGAGGGGCCTTAGTACTACCTAGTGTATCTGGATTAAACAAATCTTATATGATGGTACTGTTAGTATCAAACTCAATAACTGCACTGGTCCGTACTTTCAGAGTGCCAAAGGGGATCCCTTGTCTCCATTTGTGGACATGGCTCTTGATCTTATACCTAAAGACGTCGTGGTTCTTCGGTACGTGGATGATACCATCATCTGTTTAGAGCATGATTTGGATTAAGCTATAAATCTTAAGATGCTCATTTTCATGTTTGAAATGATGTCTGATCTGAAAGTTAACTTTCAAAAGGGTGAAATCCTCACTGTTGGTGGAGATTCTGGCATTGTCAGTCAATATGCTGAGCTTTTTGGGTGTGACATGGGTCAATTTCCTACTCCGTCCGTCCCAAAAGTATTTAGGTATCTCGGTATGCTAGTGAGTTTTACTTCCTTAAGAACTTATGACTGCGATTTCCTGGAAGGCAAGTACTTAAAAAGATTTGATGGATGCATGGGTGGGTAGTGCTGCCTCTGTAGGTGGGAAACATACCCTTCTTAATGTTTTTCTCTCACAAATTTCTTTATACCGTATGTGATATGTCTATGTGGTTGACGAATAAGACTTGTATAGAGAAGCTGGATAAGCATAGAATGAGATTCTTTTGGCAAGGGTGTAACAAGAAAAATAAACATATCACCTTGTTAGATGGGCTAGAATATGTAGGTATAGTAAAGGAGGGTAGGGAGTTGAAGACATCAAAAAGCAGAATGTTAGCTTGATGGTCAATTGTGGTGGAAGCTAGATACCTAGAATGTGATTTGGCATGACATGGTGAAAGCTAGATATTTGAGAAATAAAAATGTGGCCACTGCAACCTAGATTTTCCGACTCTCCTTGTTGGAAAGCTATTTTGGAATTTAAAAATCTATATATGCCTGGGAGGAAAATTCATGTTAGATTCGGTGATATTGCTAGGCTTTAGAAAGATTCCCTAAATGGACAAGTTCCCTTGGATGAAAATTCCCCCAGCCTTTCGATATTTGTACTGATCAGGATTGTACTGTCAGCCAAGTTAGTCGTATCAACACAAATACCCTTTTAAAAAGAAGATTGAGTCGTGAGTTTTCCTGCCAGTGGCAAGAAGTTATAACTTGTCTTGATAACCTGTAGCTCAGTGCTCAAGGTGACACTGTGTGCTGGGACCTCAATAAGAGTGCTAAGTATTCGACTAAGTCCATGTATAGATGGTTAGAGAAACCTCTTAGTGGATGTAGCTACAAGTGGATTTGGGATGCGAAGTTGCCTTTGAAAATTCAAATTTTCTATGGCAAATGTTCCAAAATGCTGTTTTGACAAGGCCGGTCATGAAGCAAAGGAAGTGGCCTGTTAATCCTTGTTGCTCTTTTCACAAAGACGTTGAGTCTTCTTAGCATCTTTTCTTTATGTGCTTGGTTGCTCATGTTATCCAGAGAACTGCTGGGGTTGTTCTGGGTACTGATTTATGTCCTAATAATCGTTGGCAACATTATTCCCGGTGCTATGTTTTTTGCCTAGTGGGGAAAAAATTATAGACTATTGCCCCGACGGTTACATGGGAAATATGGAATGCTCGAAACCGAGCTTTTACCTTCGAGCACAAAATGATAAAGACCCCTTTTGAGATAATCTTCTCTGCTTGCGTTTTTCTTACGTACTAGGCAGGTCTTCGGAAGGAGGGGGACGAGAAGGTACTCCGGACCGAAGCAGAGCTTCTTCGATCCAACACACTGAACTTAATGAGGATTTGCGAGGCGGCCCAGAGGCTATCGAAGGAGAGTGAAGTCTCTGCGACTCACTGATGTAGATTCTTTTGGAGGCTATGCTTGTACATTTGGTTTAAGTAACCCGGATGTGGGCTGGCTGAAAGTTTGAGACTTTCCTATTACGTTCTCTGGCTTGTAATAAGCCCAGTCTCTTTTGTTCCGGCGCTGTCTAGGTTTTCGCCCCATAGTGTATGTTACGATATCGGGCGTATACAATAGGTTTACTAGCAGTGCGTTCAACTCGCCTTCCCTTCTTTACTGTCCCCTGTTTAAACTCCGGAACTGCTATATTTCTGTTTGATTAAGTGCAAAGGGGGTTAACCTGGGAGATTCTGCTTAAGAGAGAGATGCACGTGGGCAATAATATGTGCCGAGTCCAGTCAGCTCCGAGTCAGAAGACTCGCTAGATTTTGTGGCAGTGGTCGACGTCGGGTGGTGGGCACTGGCAGGGATTCCCATCTGTCCGTGTGATGGAATCCAAGCATCCAACCATCTCCTCCGTCCTGCAAGTTGCAGCTTGGAGTACCGGCAGCAAGTCATGGACCGACGTCGCGGTCGACTCGCTCGCCGTCGCACCGCCACCGCACCGAGGGCGTAGACATCGCCAGAGATCTGCAACCGACCGATGGAGCCGGGCGTGGAATCCGTGAATCATATGTCCAGCGCAGCGCAGGGGAAAAGAAGCAAGATCTGGTGAAGATCGGTGCCGTGTGCCCCGCGCTCGTGTCCCTGTCGCGCGGATGGCCTCCGATTCGGTATGCTCGGTCCATGGCTTAGCCTTTTAGCCAGCCAGGGGCCACGGCCTCGATCGTTTTCAGGTCCTCAAAGGTTTCCGCCCCACTAGATCATCTTGCACCGATACTTATCTTTTCATTTCTTTTTAACAACAAGGAAGACTTAGACGGAAACAGCAGTGATTGTTCACAAAAGAGAGAGCGATAGAGAGACGGGAACACTATCATCAATTTATTATTATTATTATTATTATTATTATTATTATTATTATTAAAAAAGAAAGGCCACCCCGGCCTCCTCTGCATTAGATTGATGCATGCAACCATATTACTAAGCAAAATTTCAAAAGGTATGTGGTTCAGTACAAGCTCACACGAAGCTAAATAAAAATAAAATGAAGATAAAAGTTGAGGAAAATAGGACGAGATGACTAAACACGTAGATTATTATTGGACCGCCGTTCAAACCGGTTGTAAATACCCAGGGCTATCATCTCCCACCGGATACACCCAATAGCCAAAAACTCTCTGGCCACTAGTAGAAAAAGGGCCTATTGTCCCGGTTGGTAAAGGCCTTTTGTCCCGGTTCTTGAACCGGGACTAAAGGGTCGTTACTAATGCCCTAACCCTTTAGTCCCGATTCTTACACGAACCGGGACAGATGGGCTTCCACGTGGCCGCTGCGGCCAGTCCAGGCCGGGGGGCCTTTGATCCCGGTTGGTGACACCAGCCGGGACCAATAAGCATCCACGCGTCAGCATCTGGCTGGAGCTGAGGTTTTTTTGTTTTGTTTTGAAAGGGGCTGATTTAGGGGTTTTGGGGGATAATTTAGGTTATTATTAGGTAGCTATTAGAGAGAAGTGTCCTCTCTTATATCTCCGTGGTTGGTTTACCAACGCTACGTACTGCTATGCCTAAACATGGCTTAGATTGAAGTGAAGGCAACATGTGGTGCATCTGGAAAGTAATACTTTTAACATGCACCACATGCATGTTGCCTTCACTTCAATCCAATCCATGTTCATTTCACCCGCTGATATATAATAACTCTTCATGCACGCATCATGCATCATCATATATAATAACAAGTCCAATAATCATCATCATACAACTTCTCGTTATTAATAACCAGTCATACGATCATCATCCTCATAGTCATCGAACCAACCCTACTTAATTGTTCTTAGCACATGATCATCACTATTAGGTAGGACCGAAATACCCTCTTTAAGATAAAATAGCATAAAACAATATAGACCCTGACTCTCCATTATGGAGAATGGAGATCATCCTGTCTCCAATTCTTGCGCTTCGCTTCCTTTTGCTTCCAAGAACCTCCTTGCGACTGTCCATACATTTTTTCCATTCTTTGATTTGCATGTCTCCACTTTTTTTAGAAATCCAGTATGGACAGTTGAGATTCGTAGGATGACCTGGTTGTATGTTCAAAACATCAAGCCTACCATTCTGATATATCAAATGAGGCACACAATCCTCTGGGATTATCTGTTGAAAAGCATAGTAATAACTTCATAGTTAGCAATGATGTACTAGTTTTAGAAGTATGCAAAAGATGCACGGATGTCGTAATAGTAAGAAATCTTACCAGGGTATCTCCATAGTAGTTACCGTAGTTCAACACGTGCACTAGTGGCACGTATTGACCATAATGTGGAGGAGTTTTACAATAGATATTGTAATTCTCAAGATCAGTACAAAATCCGACCAAATGAGTTTTCTCCTTATAAGTTAACTCAGAGCCATCGGTGTAGTAGGTTCTGTCTACCATGTTCCGCACATTGTTTGAACAATCAAAATAAGCTGTCAATGAAATAAGCTGTCAACTATTTTGAAATGAACAATATAAATTAGCTAATAACTATGTTTGAGAAACTCACATAGCGGTAGAATTGGAGGCGTATCAACAAGGACCCAAATGTCCATATTGTCTTGCTCGATGTCAGGATCACCAAGATCCATGGTGACAAGCATACCCTCATCAAAACCATACATCTTGCAAAATGCTTCCCAATTTTTGCAACCAAAATGGGTTACGCTCTCAGAATTATACAGATTTACTTCAAAATCTATATCATGATGGGTCCTTAGGTGAATTTTCTTTGTTTCCATACTTTCATGGTCTTCAAAACCCATCCTCTCCAAGACGTAGCGTCTTGCATGGCATGGGATAAGCTAGCCGAATTGTAAAAGATGAAAAGTACACGTTGAAATAGTTGAAGTCGTGCTTAATTATGAAAAAATAACACTTGTCGTCGTTGCGTACCGTTTCAACATCGAAGGTCTCCTCCAGCTTAATACTGAAGCGCCGATCTTCGTCCAGGTGAGGCCTGTCGCACTGACCTCGGTCGTCGTGGCACCAGTCGCACTCCCCGGGAGACTTTCGTCGTCCGAGTACGACATTTCCTATGTTCATAATTCAAATATTAAACGTCTACAATTAAATATATGTACTAAAAAACCTAAGTTAGATCATTATTATTCATCACGGGTTGACTATCGGTTTGTCGAGTCTTTTCTTGAAAACTCTCAGCTCACGTGGTGTATACATTCGACCGTTGGTGATGGTCGCTCCTCCATTTGTCCCCGAGTGCATTACACCAAAATGTCTAGCACACGGGAACAAAGGAGAAGCGACCCCCACGACAACAGTCGGGATTCTTCGTCCTCTCATATATATATGGTGGAACTCTCCCTCACTGATTCCTCTCTGACATTTGCGACCGTCGGTGATGGTATGGTAGCTCCTCCTTTCGTTCTCGAGTGCATTACACCAAATTGTCTAGCACACGGGAACGAAGGAGAAGCTACCCCCACGACAACAGTCGGGATTCTTCGTCCTCTCATATATGGTGGAGACTCGACAGACTTACAGTCAACCCGAAATATCGTTTAATTATCTTTCTAAAAGAGGATTTGGCTAGTCTCACCTCGATGTCGGAGGGGGCGGTGACGGGGACGACGGCGGGGATGATGGAGGGGCCGGGGGCTCCTAGATTTCTGCGAAAACAAAAACCCTATAAGCTATCAACTAATCATATGCATACGCCTTGCATAGTGCTCTCCAATTTTAGCATTCAAAGTAGGAGTAGTTTTCCACTTTGAGCATTCAATAAGCAAAATCAAATCACAAAATAAAGTAGTATTCAAATTAGGATGCATTCAATTATAAGCAAAACTACATCATCTCCATGCGTCCGTACATCGTCGAATATTATCACTAATACACCTCGAATACTATCATACATATAGCATCGCTAGTACAGCTAGAACAGTAGCGCCCGACGGGTATCGGCGCGGGCGGTGGACACCCAAAGGGACGGAACCATCACAGGATCATAGCTCCAGTGAGATCCCTGAAGAACCTGCCAGGTATTGTCGAACCTGCCCTCCAACGCAACCATGTAGCGACGGACGTGCTGGTCCTCCTCGCTGACACGGTGACGTACCACCTCCGCGGTGTCCGGAAGCCTCGGCACCGTCACTGGCCCACGCGACCGCCACCAAACAAGGATCGGGTCAACGACGGGCTGGCTCCTCACCAACCTACGCCCACCGGAAGGTAGCACCTCCCAAAACCAGCCCGGCGGAGCCCAGTCCCGGACATGGCCCCTCTGATCAAGCCGGCCTCCTCCGCCGAGTCGACGACGAGGATGCGGGATAGGCATCGTCGACGTCGATGCGGGATTAATTGCTTGAACTAAAAAAATAAACTAGTTCTATTAATTTTCTTGCTAAAATAAAGTAGTTCAACTAGTTCAACTACTAAGCACTTACTATAAATAAATAAAATAAAGTAGTTCTTACTAAAAATAAACTACTTCTATATATAGTAAAATAAAGTAGTTTTATTAAATCAACTAGTTCAACTACTAATTAAGCACTTACTATAAATAAAATAAAGTAGTACTTACTAAAATAAACTACTTCTATAGTAAAATAAAGTAGTTTTATTAAATCAACTAGTTCAACTACTAAGCACTTACTAAAAATAAACTTGTTTAACTAGTTCTATTATATTTAACTAGTTCAACACAATTTTTTTTCTAAATATGCACATATATATACATAAATTGACAAAAAAACATCTAATTCAACTAATCTAAAATACATGGAAAAACATCTAATTCAACTAATCTAACTAATTTTATTAAACACTTACTAGTATATATACATGGAAAAAATACATATACAAAAAAAATGAAAAAAAGGATTCGGGGCGGCGGCGGCTCACAGCGGGGCCGGCCGGCTAGGGCGACGGCGGGGGCGGCGACGGCGACGGCGACGGTGGGGGCGGCGGACGGCGTCGGCGTGCAGAGGATCCGGGCGGGCGCGCGGAGCAGGGCACGGGCGACGGCGACGGCGTGGGCGGCGGACGGCGTCGGCGTGGGCTCCGGGGCGGGGGCGACGGCGACGGCGGGGGCGGCGGACGGCGACGGCGTCGGCGTGGGCTCCGGGGCGGGGGCGACGGCGACGGCGTCCGGCAGCCTGGCGGCGTCCTCTCCGCGCTCGTCGTCGGGGGCGAACTGCAAGATGCAAACCAAAATTTTCACAAGTGTGCCTTATATACATGAAGCTTTAGTCCCCGTTCTTGTCAAGGACCGGGACAAATGCCCCTCTTTGGTCCCGGTTGGTACCACCAACCGGGAACAAAGGCCTCTTTTCAGCAGCCCAAAGGGCGGGAAACAGAGGGCTTTGGTCCCGATTCGTGGCACCAACCGGGACTAAAGGTTGGGCATTGGTTCCGGTTGGTGCCACCAACCGGGACCAAAGGGGGGCATTGGTCCCGGTTCGTGGCACCAACCGGGACCAATGTCCTGTGCCTGCCAAAGCCGCGGTGCGGTGGGATGTTTAGTCCCACCTCGCTAGCCGAGGAGCGGCATGACCTGTTTATAAGCCCTGCCCCGCCAGCTCCATTGAACTCCTCTGAACTGCAGGCCTCTCGGCCTAATCTTGCACTGCTATGCCTGTGGGCCTTCTGCGGGCCTGAATCCTGGCCCATGGATGGGTTTCTAGTCGTATTCAGGCCGTGGTGGCCAAGTAGGTGGCATTTTTTTATTTTTTCCCAGTTATTTTGTTTTCTTTTTCGCTTTATTTATTTTATTTTGTTTCTACTTACAACAAAATACTTATTTATTTTATTTTATTTTGTTTCTAATTACTTTTTTATTTTTTACTTTATGATAATTCTTTTTGCTATTAAAGTTTCTATCAAAAAAGTTCTTTATGAAAATTCCTTTTGCTTTTAATGATTTTGAACAGAAAATACTTCGATAATTTTAGTTGCATCAATTTTATATGATTTTAGTTTCAATAATACTAGAGGTTTCTTATAATATTTTGAACAGAAAATACTTTGTTGATTTTAGTTTCATAAATTTTATTAAAGTTTATTTTATTTTTTTAGTTATATATTTTAATAAAGTTTATATTATTTTGTTTCTAATTACTTATTTATTTTATTTGTTATTTTTCATGCATTTACTAATTATTTTGAGCTATAAGACCCTAAAATTGAAAAGCATTTTAAATGAAAGTTGGCATGGTATCATCATTTCATCCACATAGCATGTGCAAGAAAGTTGAGAGGGTTACGGCAAAAACTAGATGCACTTCGTGTACAAAACGGACAATCTCTTTCAAAGTATCAGGATTTCATACGGAAACTCGTCTGTTACAAAGGGATTTCATTTTTTAAAACTTATTTGAACTCCTGACTTTTTGTGTGTTCAAAATGCACCATTCAAAGCCACATCATCATTTTTCAATCCTTTCTGACTTCATTTGTTATTTTTCATGCATTTAGTAATTATTTTGAGCTATAAGACCCTAAAATTGAAAAGCATTTCAAATGAACTCTGAAAAGGTTGAAAGTTGGCATGGTATCATCATTTCATCCACATAGCATGTGCAAGAAAGTTGAGAGGGTTACGGCAAAAACTGGATGCACTTCGTGTACAAAACGGACAATCTCTTTCAAAGTATCAGGATTTCATACGGAAACTCGTCTGTTACAAAGGGATTTCATTTTTTAAAACTTATTTGAACTCCTGACTTTTTGTGTGTTCAAAATGCACCATTCAAAGCCACATCATCATTTTTCAATCCTTTCTGACTTCATTTGTTATTTTTCATGCATTTACTAATTATTTTGAGCTATAAGACCATAAAATTGAAAAGCATTTCAAATGAACTCTGAAAAGGTTGAAAGTTGGCATGGTATCATCATTTCATCCACATAGCATGTGCAAGAAAGTTGAGAGGGTCCCGGCAAAAGGTGGATGCACTTCGTGAACAAAATGGACAATCTCTTTCGAAGTATCAGGGTTTTGGATGAAAACTCATCTGTTACAAAGGGATTTCATTTTCTTGAACTTATTTAAACTCCAGACTTTTTATGTGTTCAAAATGAACCATTCAAAGCAGAGACTGATTTTGAATGGTGCATATTCAACACACAAAAAGTCTGTAAAGATCGCCAACCCCAACATAAAAAAATGAGCATAGATGCGCCTATAGAGAAAATTCAACCTAAATTCATAATAAATTTCTATGAATTTTAGAGAAACTGACTATGAATTTAGGTCAAATTCCCTGTATAAGGGCATCTATTTTCATTTTGAGAGGAGCTCAACAAGGCAGAGAGGGACGGGCTTATAAACCGGTGTGAGCGCCCTTCGGTTGGCGAGGTGGGACTAAACTCTGGCCGCAACGAGGGCCAACCCTTTAGTCCCGGTTTGTGGCACAAACCGGGACTAATGGTCATGGGCCAAGGGCGAGGCGCATTGGTCCCGGTTCGTGCGTTGAACCGGGACCAAAAGGTCCAGACGAACCGGGACCAGTGGCCCACGTGGCCCGGCCGGCCCCCTGGGCTCACGAACCGGGACTAATGCACCCCATGGGTCCCGGTTCGTGCGGAACCGGGACTAATGGGCTGGCCAGGCCCGAACGAAAGCCCTATTTTCTACTAGTGGGCTTCCAGCAGAGTGAGTAACGACCACGTATGGATCCAAACAGTGGCCCTGTATATAACCTGCAAAAAAATTATAAGAGTCTGTCTGTTAAAAAATCATATCATTTCTGCAGTTTCATATAGTCCAAGGTAATACACATACTCTTATCCGAATATGTCTCGCAGTATTTGTCTTCACTCCATTTAGCCACGTCCCAAATAATGTGTTAATACTATTTGAAGGGCTGACATTAAAGGCTATATGAATCGAACACCATAAAAAATTGACGAGAGGACAATTGAGAAAGAGGTGTTGAATAGTTTCATGCTGATCACAAAATCAACAACGTTTACTACCCTCCCATCTTCGCTTTGTCAAGTTATCCTTAGTCAAAATCATCTCCTTGTGAACAAACCACATGAAGAACTTGATTCTTAGAGGTACTTTAATTTTCCAAATATACAATTACTCCGGAATTGGACCAGAATCAATTAGGTCTGAATACATAGATTTCACCGAGAAAACTCCATTTACAGATAGTTTCCAGTGAATTGAGTCTGTCACATCAGAGAGGTGAATGTCTATCAACCTCCGCACGTGTAGCCATGCTTTCCAGCGGTCTCCTACTAAGGACCTCCTGAACTGGATGTTTAGTGGGACGGACTGTAATACTGTAGCAACATAAGCCTCTTTACGCTGTACAATATTATAAAGAGACAAATATTGTGTGGCTAAAGGTGTCTCCCCTAGCCATGTATCCTTCCAGAATCTAGTGGAATTACCCGTTTCCAATGATGACCTTCGTCCTATGGAAGAAGGTTGCTTTCGTCCTCATTAAACCGTTACAGAAAGGTGAATCATTGGGGTTTTATATTGCAGGTATACTTATTACGCAAAATCTATGCCTTCGGTCTCAACCAAAAGGTGAATCATTGGAGTACAACCATTTACTTAGCAGACATCTATTCTTTATTTCTAAATTGTCAATCCCAAGTTCACTTTGGTCCTTTGGTCTACAAATAATACTACTATCCCACTTGGTGAGCCTGTGTGCCTCTAAGCCTCACGTACCATTAGTATACGCCCAGAAGCAGTACTACCACAATTGTCAACGGTGTCGGCGCACGAGAGAGAGAATGTGTTAATGTGGCTCGATTCATGCCACAGTGCCTTTTCTCTCACAGCGTGTTTGTTTCGGGGGAGTTAGTATTAGGGAATGGGAATTAGGGGGGTGTGGGACTTGAAGTCCGTAGTTTGACTGGAGGGCAGGGGAATTAAAGAGGGAAGAGGAAAGGGAGTTACGGGGTCCAATTCTCCCTTATATCTTCCCGTGGGGGTGGGGGGGGGGGGGCTGGTAATTGAGCGAGGGAATGGGAAGAGAGAAAAGAAAAGCTATCGACATGTTCGTTGCTCACGCTTTATAAGCCATGGAAACCAGAAAAATGCGCGAAAGTCTTTGCTAATGCGCGGGAAATCGCAAGCTAAATAAGCCCCCAGTGCGGCATCGTTATTTCCCCCACAATATTACGAGCCCTAACCACCTCGCGGTCAGCAACGGCAGGGGCGAAGAGAGCTGAGGTAATCCCGTTCTTCTTTTACTACTCGAATTTCTTGTCTAAATTTCTTTGTTCATGTGTTGTTTAATTAAGGCATACAGTACTGCAGATCTCAAGCAAAGAACAAGAGGTACGTCTCACCTAATTCATTTGTATCTTCAGAAATATGTTCAGATTTATCGCTCTCCTTCTTTATTTGTCCTGCTTAGCATCTGAATGTTATTAGAAATATACTAGAACACGGTTGTGAATAGTCAGTGGATAAAATATAATACGTACTGATATGTTAGGCGAAATTAACACTCTTGCTTGGCTGGCTTGCTGTTGTGGCTGTGTACCTGATTGGCCTTGAAAGATCTGCAGCTTTATTATCTGCAAAACTGATTCTATTTCGGTCTTGAGAGTACATGTGAACTGAAAAAAGAGTAGTCTAATTCATACTGCACCTTATGGTCTTGCGCATGCGTAAGCATTTACTTTGATGAAAAAATTATTCTCATTGAGACACCGGGATTGGTAATAAATTAATAGTTCAATTGCAACAATTAGGCAATTTGCATGTGCATTAGTTTTTAGGTCAGGGATTATCAATATCACAATCAGTTTCATTTGCTAATAATTCAATATACCATTATGAAATAAGTATCCATTTGATTCATGTATTTGAATGCCTAATGATGATGCACTTGAGTTTATAAGTGTGTCCAATACAATTGCAAAGTTCTTGGAAGCAGAGCAGGAGAATGCTAAAACCATGAATGGTTTATAGAGGGCATTTATGCATGCATGAAGCAGAAGTTCATGAGCAAACATCAGCCAACAGAACCAAGTTACCTGATATTCTCCAAAATCTTAAAGGTCCTAGTACTGAAGAGGTTGTCATGGATGTTCGTGTCATTGGCGGTGATGCTGGAAAGACCGAACTTTTCATCCAACTACGTGGTGATTACAAAGTGGCGTTTGTTAGTCAGGAGCTCTAGGCGGCCAAAAAATAAGTGAATATCCAGATTTACTGTTCTAGATTGGTAGTTTAATTTTTTAGCTCGGGACTACTCATTTGCTTGAAAACTCATCAGTAACAATATTTGATTCTTGCCAATTTATCTGTACATTGTCTTCTCCTATACAAGCTGTTGTTTGCTATATAAATACCACATTACCTTGCAACTCTCCTGGAGAAATGTAGTTTGCTGTATAAATACAAATCTTGCAAGCATTCAGTTTAACATAATTCGGTGGTTATGAATTGCAATGGCGGCAACATTAAGCTGTACACTCGTCCTATTTTTCTATTCAGAATGGCATAGCTTCTCGGTTCATACAATATTCTGGTTAAATTGGGAACTTTCTCTACAAGCAATACATTTAATATCTCACTATGCAACATAGTTGCAACGCAGGGGATAATCTGTTTGTATCCAGTTTTGATAGCTTCTGTACTGCCCATCATTTTATTTTGCCAGATGTTGCATTGCAAACCTTGACAAAAGGCCCAAGGCTGTATAGTTTTGTGCATACTCAACTGTCTCATGAATAACTCCCATTCCCACACCCCCGAACCAAACAGAGGAATGTAATTTTCTGTCAAATTCCCATGACTAACTCCCATCCCACACCAAACGTGGGAATGGGACTAATAGTCCACTTCCCATGTCTAATCCCTCAACCAACTCCTCCTTAAAAATTCCCATGCCCCTTCCCTCAAACTGCCAAACACGCTGTCGGTGATCTCGCGCCTACTAGTAAGGCTGGTCATAGTGGGGAGTAACTTAGACTAGCAACATGCATATGTTATTACTCTATATTACTACCTCTATAGTGCATAGTATCATAGATTAGTATCATAGGTGGTCTCATTTATTGCCATGCATGACACATAGTAGTATCACATTTATTACGGTATCTACCTACGTTACTATAACCATCTCTCTCTTCTTTAATTGCCTGCCACATAAGCATGTTTGCAAGTCCAAGTACATGATACTACTTATGTTATCCTATTATGGCCAGCCCAATGCAATAGCATGAAAAGTCTTGGGACCAGATAGGTCATAGGAGCATGGAAGCAAGCAAGGTCAAAGCGATAAGGATAAAGCGCAGCTCGATGGAGTGCGTTGGTGTGCGCCGCGGAGAGTTGATGGCGTTTGCCGGCTTTCCTCGGCCCCTGCACAAGTCAAAAGCCTCCAGATCCTTTCACGTGAAAAGAAGAGAAGAAGAAGGAGAAAATGACTTGAGACCAGCGACTGCCCGAGCAACACCTTTATGAATTATGATACACACCCCACTTACACCGGCCGTCGTTGCAGCACGACCAGGCTCCAGTCGCTGTAGCCGCCTGCTTGGCCCTCCTCGCCGCACGACCAGGCTCTGAGCTGTGATCCATGGGATGGATATGGTAAAATTCAGGTCAAACATTTCTTTGTACTCCCATTTCATAAGTGGCATAGTACGTATATACTGTAGATCCCACGAAGATAGGAGGCCATAGCTATAGTTTAGTTTTGGCCTTTGCCCTTTGGGTTACCCGAATCGGAGCTGGTAGGAAATTTATACTATAACAAAACATCTAGTAGTATGATGAAGCAGCAGTGGCGATTATTTTTGAACGTCGATAACTGCCACACGTGTGGCAGGAAAGGAGACACAGCACACGTCTCTAATGCAAACAGATTGCCACGGCATCGCATGCATGCATGTAGGAATCTTTTTGGATTTTCAGTTTTTAAAATGTTTTATCTCTTAAACAAAAATCTGATTAAAGATTCGTTTTCACCATTAAATCTCTCGCGACGAGATCTTCGAAACTAGATCCCATGTTGATATGTTTTGATGAATTTTTTTATTAAAAGTTGCCATGTCTATTGCATATGAATTGGCATGGTGTTTACACTGAAGTTGCCATCATATGTTTCAGCTATTTTCTTCTACATTTAAAAGTAAATTTTGACATTTATAAAACGGGGAATTAAGAAACTAGACTTGCCATGAACCATAAACTAAAATTGCCATGATACATGCACGTAAAATTGCCATGGTTCATACAAAAAATAATTTTCATGGTCAAAGTACTGGAGTTGCCATCATCAAATACTAAAATTGCCATGGTCTACAAACTAAAATTGCCACATGGCAACTTTAGTTTAAGCCCTATCACTAGTAGAAAACTGGGCTTTGGTCACAGGGCAATATTCACATTAGTCCCGGTTCAGTCACGAACCGGGAATAATGTGAGCATTGGTCCCGGTTCGTGCGGCCAGGGGCCTGCCGGGCCTCGTGGGGGCATTGGTCCCGGTTGGTGGGACAAACCGGGACCAATGGGCCACGCTCCTGGCCCACCACCCTTTAGTCCCGGTTCATACCACAAACCGGGACTAAAGGGTTGGTCCTAGTTGCGGCCAGTGTTTAGTCCCACCTCGCCAACCGAAGGGCGCTCACACCAGTTTATAAGCCCGTCCCTCTCTGCCTTGTTGAGCTCCTCTCAAAGTGAAAATAGATGCCCTTATACAGGGAATTTGACCTAAATTCACAGTAAATTTCTTTGAATTTCATAGAAATTTATTATGAATTTAGGTTGAATTTTCTCTATAGGCGCATCTATGTTCATTTTTTATAGTAAATAAAAATAAATAAACCTTAATAAAATAAAATAAAATAAACTATAGTAACTAAAATAAATAAACCTTAATAAATTAAATAAAAATAGCAGCAGTAAAATAAATAAAAATAGCAGCAGTAAAATAAATAAAAATAAAATAATTAAAGTAAAATACATAAGTAATTAGAAATAAAATAAATAAGTTTTTTGTTGTAAGTAGAAACAAAACAAAACAAATAAAGCAAAAGAGAAAACAAAAAACAGAGAAAAAAATTATGCCACCTACTGGGCCACCACGGCCTGAATACGACTTGAAACCCATCCGTGGGCCAGGATTCAGGCCCGCAGAAGGCCCAGTAGGCCCCACAGGCAAAGAGAACGGTTAGGCCCGAAAGCCTGCAGTTGAGAGGAGCTCGAGAGGGTGGGCGCAGCAGCGCTTATAAACCACTCTCGAGCCCTCTCAACTAGCGAGGTGGGACTAAACTTTTGACGCGGGGCAGCACAAGGCCTTTGGTCCCGGTTGGTGCCACCAACCGGGACTAAAGGGGGCATTGGTCCCGGTTCGTGGCACCAACCGGGACCAAAGGCCTTTAGTCCCGGTTGGTGCCACGAACCGGGACCAAATAGTTCCCTATATATACCCCATCGCCACAGCAGAGCACTCCACAGTGCTCTGTTTTTTCTGGCCGGCGAGGGGAGGGCATTTGGGTGCTCTAGCTCACCTCCTATGCACATGAGGTGTTCGATGAAATGTCTGAGCCACACTAGTTAATCTTTCTCCTCTCGAAACTCGACCTCCGAGCTCCATTTTCCCCGAGATTTGTCTAGGTTTAGCGGTCCGTCACGTCCCGTCCCCGTCTTCACCGCCGTCGATCGCCCGCGCCGATCTCGTCGCCAGCACCACCGTGGTGAGCCTCTTGTTCTTATCTTCTTTCTGAAAGGAAAAAATTCTTACTTTAGATAGTTACTTGTCTAATTTTGTTACTTTTATTATTCCTTCTTATTACATAGTGCGATGGTTTTGGTATCCGCCCCCGTCGGCCCTCGTCCTGTCTATGATTCGGATGTGGTATATATTATCTTTTTATAACTATTTGGTTCATTTATTGTTTATGACAAATATACCGACCAACGTGACATAGATTTTATTTATCTAGGAGGTGGTTGAACCGGAAATTCTAACCGACCCTATTGTCGAGAGGTTAAATTTAGTTGAAGAAGAAAACAATTACTTGAAGGAAAAAATAAAAAAAATTGAGGAGGAGAAGATGATATTGGAGTTGCATGTTGCGGATGTCGTCGATGATCACAAGATCAAGATGGATGCAATGCGCTTGAAGATTAGAAAGATTAGAAAATATGCCATTCATACCGAGGCTTGGTATCATTATGCCGTTGGATCAATTGTTACCTTGGTTGCGATTATGATCGCATTTGTTTTCGCATTGAAATGTTTTACATAGTTTCAATGTATGGTTTAATTAATTAGATGCTCTGGAGAGCTATATATATGTTGTTAGATGAGAACTATGTATGTACTTTGGTTTTAATGTGATGATGAACTTCTATTAATTTGGTCACTTAATTATCTATTCATGATGTTCTGTAATGGTTTTTGACACACTTAATTATATATAATGCACGCAGATGAACCGGCAATGGATGTACGGTGACAGACACACCTCCGAGTACATTAAGGGCGTGCATGATTTTCTCGAAGTGGCTGAGGCAAACAAGCAGAATGGTTTTATGTGTTGTCCATGCCCTATATGTGGGAATACGAAGTCTTACTCTGACCGGAAAATCCTTCACACCCACCTGCTTTACAAGGGTTTCATGCCACACTATAATGTTTGGACGAGGCACGGAGAAATAGGGGTTATGATGGAAGACGGCGAAGAAGAAGAGGACGATGACAACTATGTGCCCCCTGAATACGGTGATGCTGCAACGGGGGAAGCTGCTGAAGATCAAGAGGAACCAGACGATGTGCCCAATGATGCTGCAAGGGGGGAAGCTGCTGAAGATCAAGAGGAACCAGTGCCCGATGATGATGATCTCCGCCGGGTCATTGTCGATGCAAGGACGCAATGCGAAAGTCAAAAGGAGAAGCTGAAGTTCGATCGCATGTTAGAGGATCACAAAAAAGGGTTGTACCCCAATTGCGAAGATGGCAACACAAAGCTCGGTACCGTACTGGAATTGCTGCAGTGGAAGGCAGAGAATGCTGTGCCTGACAAAGGATTTGAGAAGCTATTGAAAATATTGAAGAAGAAGCTTCCAAAGGATAACGAATTGCCCGACAGTACATACGCAGCAAAGAAGGTCGTATGCCCTCTAGGATTGGAGGTGCAGAAGATACATGCATGCCCTAATGACTGCATCCTCTACCGCGGTGCGTACAAGGATCTGAACGCATGCCCGGTATGCGGTGCATTGCGGTATAAGATCAGACGAGATGACCCTGGTGATGTTGACGGCCAGCCCCCCAGGAAGAGGGTTCCTGCGAAGGTGATGTGGTATGCTCCTATAATACCACGGTTGAAACGTCTGTTCAGAAACGAAGAGCATGCCAAGTTGATGCGATGGCACAGTGAGGACCGTAAGAAAGACGGGAAGTTGAGAGCACCCGCTGACGGGTCGCAGTGGAGAAAAATCGAGAGAAAGTACTGGGCTGAGTTTGCAGCTGACCCAAGGAACGTATGGTTTGGTTTAAGCGCGGATGGCATTAATCCTTTCGGGGAGCAGAGCAGCAATCACAGCACCTGGCCCGTGACTCTATGTATGTATAACCTTCCTCCTTGGATGTGCATGAAGCGGAAGTTCATTATGATGCCAGTTCTCATCCAAGGCCCTAAGCAACCCGGCAACGACATTGATGTGTACCTAAGGCCATTAGTTGAAGAACTTTTACAGCTGTGGAATGGAAACGGTGTACGTACGTGGGATGAGCACAAACAGGAGGAATTTAACCTGCACGCGTTGCTGTTTGTAACCATCAACGATTGGCCCGCTCTCAGTAACCTTTCAGGACAGACAAACAAGGGATACCACGCATGCACGCACTGTTTAGATGACACTGAAAGTATATACCTGGACAAATGCAGGAAGAATGTGTACCTGGGCCATCGTCGATTTCTTCCGACCAACCATCAATGTCGAAAGAAAGGCAAGCATTTCAAAGGCGAGGCAGATCACCGGAAGAAGCCCGCCATGCGTACCGGTGATCACGTACTTGCTATGGTCAATGATTTACACGTAATCTTTGGAAAGGGTCCCGGCGGACTAGCTGTTCCGAATGACGCTGAGGGACACGCACCCATGTGGAAGAAGAAATCTATATTTTGGGACCTACCCTACTGGAAAGAGCTAGAGGTCCGCTCTTCAATCGACGTGATGCACGTGACGAAGAACCTTTGCGTGAACCTGCTAGGCTTCTTGGGCGTGTATGGGAAGACAAAAGATACACCTGAGGCACGGGAGGACCTGCAACGTTTGCACGAAAAAGACGGCATGCCTCCGAAGCAGTATGAAGGTCCTGCCAGCTACGCTCTTACGAAAGAAGAGAAAGAAATCTTCTTTGAATGCCTGCTCAGTATGAAGGTCCCGACTGGCTTCTCGTCGAATATAAAGGGAATAATAAATATGCCAGAGAAAAAGTTCCAGAACCTAAAGTCTCATGACTGCCACGTGATTATGACGCAACTGCTTCCGGTTGCATTGAGGGGGCTTCTACCGGAAAACGTCCGATTAGCCATTGTGAAGCTATGTGCATTCCTCAATGCAATCTCTCAGAAGGTGATCGATCCAGAAATCATACCAAGGCTAAGGAGTGATGTGGCGTAATGTCTTGTCAGTTTCGAGCTGGTGTTCCCACCATCCTTCTTCAATATCATGACGCACGTCCTAGTTCATCTAGTCGACGAGATTGTCATTCTGGGGCCCGTATTTCTACACAATATGTTCCCCTTTGAGAGGTTCATGGGAGTCCTAAAGAAATATGTCTGTAACCGCGCTAGGCCAGAAGGAAGCATCTCCATGGGCCATCAAACAGAGGATGTCATTGGGTTTTTTGTTGACTTCATTCCTGGCCTTAAGAAGATAGGTCTCCCTAAATCGCAGTATGAGGGGAGACTGACTGGAAAAGGCACGCTTGGAGGGGACTCAATAATATGCAGGGACGGATATTCTTGGTCTCAAGCACACTACACAGTTCTACAGAACTCTACCTTGGTGACCCCGTATGTCGATGAACACAAGAACAGTCTGCGCTCCAAACACCCGGAGCAGTGTGACGACTGGATTACATGTGAACACATCAGGACTTTCAGCAGTTGGTTGGAAACACGTCTCAGAGGTGACACCACTGTTTGTTATGAGTTGTACTCGTTGTCCAGGGGACATCTTCGACTGTATTGACTTACAAAGGATACGAGATAAATGGGAATACATTTTACACGATCGCCCAAGATCAAAAGAGCACCAACCAAAACAGCGGTGTCCGCTTTGATGCAGCAACCGAGAGGGGAAAGGACACATATTATGGTTACATAATGGACATATGGGAACTTGACTACGGACATGATTTTATGGTCCCTTTGTTTAAGTGCAAATGGGTCAATCTGTTAGGAGGCGGGGTACAGGTAGACCCACAGTACGGAATGACAACAGTGGATCTGAACAATCTTGGGTACACTGACGAACCGTTCGTCCTAGCCAATAATGTGGCACAGGTTATCTATGTGAAGGACATGTCTACCAGACCGAGAAAAAGAAAAGATAAGAAAGCGAATACATCATACGATGAGTCAAAGCGCCACATAGTTCTTTCAGGAAAAAGGGACATTGTGGGAGTGGAGGGCAAGACAGACATGTCTGAAGATTATGAAAAGTTTCATGAAATTCCTCCCTTCAAAGTCAAGGCTGACCCAAGCATCCTGATAAACAATGAAGATTATCCATGGTTACGGCACAATAAGCAAATGACACAAGCGAAGAAAAAGTGAAGACTTTCTCCCGCAACTATTATGATGATACCATGCCAACTTTGTAACAGACGAGTATGATACCATTGCCCGTTTTGTACACGAAGTGCATCTAGTTTTTGCCGTAACCCTCTCAACTTTCTTGCACATGCTATGTGGATGAAATGATGATACCATGCCAACTTTCAACCTTTTCAGAGTTCATTTGAAATGTTTTTCAATTTTAGGGTCTTATAGCTCAAAATAATTAGTAAATGCATGAAAAATAACAGGCCAAAAATTAAAAATTATGCCACCTACTGGGCCACCACAGCCTGAATACGATTAGAAACCCATCCATGGGCCAGGATTCAGGCCCGCAGAAGGCCCAGTAGGCCCACAGGCATGTACAGAGAGGTTAGGCCCGTAAGCCTGCTTTAGAGAGGAGCTCGACAGCTCAGGCGCACCGCACCTTATAAACAGGTGCGGCTCTCTCTCAGCTAGCGAGGTGGGACTAAACTCCCACCACCACGCCGCTGTGCAAGGCCATTGGTCCCGGTTGGTGGCACGAATCGAGACCAATTCCACCCTTTGGTCCCGGTTGGTGCCACGAACCGGTACTAATGAGGCTGTGGCCCCACGAGCACCTTTAGTACCGGTTCGTGGCACGAACCGGTACTAGAGTTTCTTACTAAGCAGTTTTTTAGTCCCACCTCGCTAGCTGAGAGGCACTAGGAGCGGTTTATAAGCCATGAGTGCACAGACGATGAAGAAGAGGCGCAATGCTCACGTTGCTTAGCTTTAAGCCTTGAGGAATAAGGTAGACTGCATGGAGCTATGTGCAGTGCAGTCTACACTATTCCGAAAGGCTTGAAGCAAATCAACGAGCATTGCGCCTCTTTTTTATTTTTAATAACTTATTACAACTAATAAAATAAACTTTAATAAAATTTATGAAACTAAAATTAACAAAGTATTTTCTGTTCAAAACATTATAAGAAACCTCTAGTATTATTGAAACTAAAATCATATAAAATTGATGCAACTAAAATTATCCTCGGGTGAAGCCGGTTGGCTCACCAAACAAGATATATACTGAAGTATTTTCTGTTCAAAATCATTAAAAGCAAAAAGAATTTTCATAAAGAACTTTTTTTGATAGAAACTTTAATAGCAAAAAGAATTATCATAAAGTAAAATAAATAAGTAATTAGAAACAAAATAAAATAAAATAAATAAGTTTTTTGTTGTAAGTAGAAACAAAACAAAATAAATAAAGCAAAAAACAAAACAACAAAACTGAATACAGCAAAAAGAATTTTCATAAAGAACTTTTTTTGATAGAAACTTTAATAGAAAAAAGAATTATCATAAAGTAAAATAAATAAGTAATTAGAAAAAAAATAAGTTTTTTGTTGTAAGTAGAAACAAAACAAAATAAATAAAGCAAAAAAGAAAACAAAAAACTAAATACAGCAAAAAGAATTTTCATAAAGAACTTTTTTTGATAGAAACTTTAATAGCAAAAAGAATTATCATAAAGTAAAATAAATAAGTAATTAGAAACAAAATAAAATAAAATAAATAAGTTTTTTGTTGTAAGTAGAAACAAAACAAAATAAATAAAGCAAAAAAGAAAACAAAAAAACTAAATACAGCAAAAAAATGTTGGGGCGCTGCCAGCTGGGCCCTCCAACCCTCGGGTTTGCAAATACAGGCCCAGAAGGGCTAGAGGGCTCAACGGGCAGCGCGCCAAAGTTAGGCCCAGAAGCCTGCTATAGAGAGGAGTTCGAGACAGCAGCCGCAGCGGGGCTTATAAACCACTCCGAGCCCCTCTCAACTAGCGAGGTGGGACTAAACTTTTGGCCGCGACGCGGGCAGCAAGAGGCCTTTGGTCCCGGTTTGTGCCACCAACCGGGACTAAAGGGGTGCATTGGTACCGGTTCGTGGCACCAACTGGGACCAATGCCCCCCTTTAGTCCCGGTTGGTGCCACCAACCGGGACCAAAGGCCGCCGCTTCCCGCCCTTTGCGCTGCTGAAAAGAGGGCTTTGGTCCCGGTTGGTGCCACCAACCGGGACTAATGCCTACCTTTAGTTCCGGTTGGTGCCACAAACCGGGACTAAAGGCTTTGCTATATAACTTCACACTTAGGAAATTTTCAGAGTTACCTAGCAGTTGCCGCCCCGACGACGCGGACGCCGCCCGCCGCCCCGACGCCGCCAGGCTGCCCCGACGCCGCCCGCCGCCCCCACCGTCGCCGTCGCCGTCGCCCGTGCCCGTCGTCGCCGTAGCCGTTGCCCGCGCCCTCGCCGTCAGACGCGCCCCTGCCCCGACGCGCGCCGCCCCGGCCCGTCCCCGTCGTCGCCGTCGCCCTGCCCCGCCCTTCGCCGCCGCTGCCCTGCCCCGCCCTTCGCCGCCGTCGCCCCCTACCCCGAGCGCGTGCCCACTGCCCCGTCGCCATCCTCGCCACCAACCCCGCGGTCCTCCTCACCTTGGTCCGGCCGGCGCCCTCCCTAGCATTTTTTTCTTGTTTTTTTTATATATATATGCTTGTTTTTTATATATATGATGATATATATGCTTGTTATCATAATTGTTTTTGTTCATATATATATATGTAATGATTTTTTTATAGAATATGATTTTTTTCATAGATGATCACATATATGATGTATGCATGGATGTGGATGAAATATGATGTTTTTTGTTCATAGAACATGATGAAATATGAACAATGCATTAGGCAAAACCTTTACTTTTTCGAAATATGAACATGATGAAATATGAACAATGATGAAATAGGAAGAAAGGAGAAGAAGAGGAGAGGAAGAAGAGGAGAAATAAATAAGAAGAGGAAAAAAGAAGAAAAAGAAGAGGAGAAGAAGAAAGGAATAGAAGAGAAGAAGAAAAAATAGAAAAAATTCTATTTTTCTTCTTCTCTCCTCTATTCCTTTCTTCTTATCCTCTTTTTTTTTCTTCTTTTTTTTCTTCAATCTTCTCCTCTATTCCTTTTCTTCTTCTCCTCTTTTTGTTTCTTCTTCGTTTTCTTATGTTTTATCGGGTCTGTCGTCGTCGATATACCCCTCTCCCGATAACTTCAACACGAGGGGGGGTCGATATACCCCCTCCCCGATAATATTATTTTCCCATGTACGTTCATTGTCGTTGTCGATATAACCCCCTCCCGATAACTTCAACACGTGGGGGGGGCTCGATATACCCCCTCCCCGATAACATTATTTTCCCATGTATGTATGTCGTCGTTGTCGATATATATAACTCCCTCCCAGATAACTTCGACATGATGGACGGTCGATATTTATACCCCCTCTCGACCGTGATAACTTATACCACGGGAGCACCCCCCGGCCCTCTCGGTCGACCAAAACTCTCGAGGACACCCAAACCGTAGAAAAAAACGATGTCGGTCTCCTACCCCCTCCCGCCGCGCCCCTACCCTTGAAGCGTTGCTGAGGCCACCCCAAACCCGAAATAAGCTAGGTCTACGTTTGCACTAACCACCTGCTGTCATGTTTGTGTAATATTTGCCATGTTGTAATATTTGGAGAAACAATGGAGCACGGACGAGACGAGCAAGCAGAAGAGGTGTTAGGGGACATAATCTTAGCCGGAGGTGATATCTTGTCGTATCTTAACGACAATGATGGTCTGGAAGAACAGGGTGAAGAAGCAGGCTACGGTGATCGAAGAGTGGAGGAGGAAAGACATGATTATGATGGCTCCGGTGACCCAATGCTGGTGCAAGAAGGAGACCGTGGTGACGGCTCCGGTGACCGAACAGAGTCCGGCCAGGTAAATATATTAGTTAAGCCTGTGCTGACTAGCTAATTGATGCATTCATTGTTTTGGTATGTACACATATTAATTAACACTCGTCTTTCTTCTTTTTTCTAGCCCTCCGGATCGAGCACAACTGCGGTAAAGAGACAAGGCCCGAAGAGAAAGTTGCGCTCGGATGAAATGTTTGAGATCACAGCAATCGCGCGCGACGGCCAACCGATTGAACCCATCCGGACAAAGGATGCATTTGCTGCTCAGTGCGGGGTTCTAGTTAGGGACAAGATCCCGATCAGCATCCACCAATGGTATAAGCCTAAGAAGAAAGACCCTGAGGTGTCTTATGTCAATGATATGCAGAAAGATGATCTTTGGACTGAGCTGAAGGCAAATTTCACCCTACCGCCAGAGGAGGATCCGGAGAAGCCAGTTAAAGAGCAATTAATCAAGTCTCATGCTCTTAAGAAGATGGTAGACCTATTCAGGAGGTGGAAGAATGAGCTAAAAACGTTTGTCGACAAAGAAGAGACACCAGAATTCATCGGCCGGTATGAGAAGATCAGAGATCACTGGCCCGCATTTGTGGCCCACAAGACATCGGAAAAGAGTAAGAAGATGTCAGCGACAAACAAGAAGAATGCTGCGAAGAAGAAGCTTCACCATCGCACGGGGTCAGGTGGCTACCTCAAAGCCCGACCTAAGTGGGCCAAGGCTGAGAATGATCTGCTTGAAAAAGGGATCGAACCACAGACAATGAACTGGACAGACCGTTGCCAGACTTGGTTCTTCGGGGCTGGCGGAACCTTGGACCCTGTATCAGGGAGGTGCGTTTGGACGAACGAGCTTTTGAGAATACCAGTCAAGAAGATTCAGCAATATATCGATGCAGCGCAGGAAGGGACGTTCGTTCCAGACAGAGAGAACGACGAGCTCACAATGGCCCTCGGGAATCCTGAGCACCCTGGACGGACACGAGGCACGCCAGGCTCCATTCCGTGGAAGGCTGGTTTTCCGGACGCAGACGGTTACAAAAGCCAGGAGAGGAGGAAAAAAATGGAGCAGACCCAAATTCAGAAGCTGCACGAAAGGGTTCAAGCGCTAGAGGAACGAGACAGCAATCGACATGCCGAAACTACCCCCGAAGCTACCCCGCCATCTCAGCGGAGAAGCAGTGTGGCTTCCACCGAGCTGCTTCAGCTGGAGCATGTCTTGACGGCTCCTGCTAGCTACCCCGTGGATGCTATCACGGAGTCTCAACATTGCCACCTTATGGCGCAATGGCATAACTTCAAAGTCAAGGCGGCTGTTGGCTCTGTTTTACCTCCTGAACCCGGCGCAACCTACCACTGCCGGCCGATTCCAGAAGGATATGCTAGGGTGATGGTGGATGAAATAACGGAGGGATTTGAGGACCTCCAGCTTGACCACCCTACCGGTGAAGGGGAGACTCGGCTGGGTTTAGCTCTGAAGACTCCGTGCCTATGGCGGAAGGAGCTCATCAACCTTCCGAACTGGACGGCTCCGGTGAGTAAGGGCAGTCCGCCTCCTCCTCCGCCTCCTCCTCCGGCGAGTGATCAGGGCACTCAGCCTCCTTCCCCGGCGCGTGGCGGCACTCCGCCTCCTCCTCCGCCTCCTCCTCCGGCAAGTGATCAGGGCACTCAGCCTCCTTCTCCGGCGCGTGGCGGCACTCCGCCTCCTTCTCCGCCTGCGCCGGCGCGCCAGAGCAGCCAGCCTCCTCCTTCTCCGCCTCGTCAGCAAGGGCGGAAGAGACCCGCCGCCGCTGCGGCTGCTCCGGCGCGTCGTAGTCCTTCTCCTCAGCCTCGTAAGCAAGGAAAGAAGACAGCCGCAGCCGCTCCGTCTGCTCTGCCGGTGTCTAGCAGTATAGCTGCCAGAGGCGTGAGGCAATACAGATTCGGTCCTTCTCTGAAGACTCCAGAGAAGTTACCATACGAGAGGACCGAGGAGGAAACCAGGAAGATCGTGCGAGCCAAAGTGACAAACTTCTTTGAAGGGGTGAAAGCAAAGAAACATCCACATCCGGAGGAGAAGGTAGATCCGGTGAAAGCAAAGCGCACTCTGGCTGCCCTGACAAAACCACCAAAGTCTCCGCCGAGAGGCAACTATGAGCGCATTCTTGCAAAGACATATGCCGAAGCGGAGCGGTCGGGAAGTACTGTCAGTGATCAAAGGTTAAAAGAACGACGAGCTGGGAAAAAAATTGCCCAGCTCGGCGAACAAGCGAACCAATCGTGCCCCCCGCTCAAAGTGTCAAAAGACATCGTCGCTAATGATCCGAGGATGGTGCCCGGTTATAGCAATCTTGGAGATTACCTGCCCGACGATGTACATTATGAAATCATGGAGGTGGACGAACACAAATACCATTACGGGAAGCCTCTCGTCAAAGATGAAAGATCTCTAACAACGATGATGCGAAGATTACATGATTGGTACATGAAAACCTGCAGAGAGTCTGATGGGATGAGTACTTTGACGCTGAGAGTTAAACCGGAGCATGACCTCGTTGGAATTGAACTGCTGAATGTTCCATTTGAGGATTTCTTTCAGTTTTACAATCAAAAGGCCCTCGATAAACAACGATCACTTGCTACTGTCTGTAAGTAGTACTACTTCTGTCATTAATTCTCTCTATATAGGTCAGCTCTTTCATTGCATGTATTTATATTATCCTCACTATATTATGCAGATTGAAGATCGCCGAATTGAAGAAAAGACAAATCGGTGATATTGGGTTCATTAACACAAATCTCATAGATGCATATACGGTTGAAAAACATCCCAAAGAAGCCGAGGCCAACTTGCTACGATCGTTGGTATTAAATCAAAACAAAGATATAATACTCTTTCCTTACAACTTCAAGTGAGTGTTACTGTCTTGTGCATATTCGGTTTCCCTTATTAGTCCAGGTTATGGTAATGTAATTGATGACTTATGCATGCATGCGCAGCTTCCACTTTATTCTCCTAGAGATTAAGCTTGAGCAGGGAGTAGTAACCGTCTTAGACTCGAGACGAAAAGATCCCCAGGACTATGCGAACATGACTCAAATGCTCGAGAAGTAAGTTAAATCGATCATTATCCACCATATCAGCAACTTTGTTCATTTCCTGATATCAAGTAATTGTTTTCTTTGTCTGGCAGGGTTTGGAGAAAATTCACCACAAAAACTCCGGGACTGCTGAAGAAGCTGCAATTTAAACACCCGAAAGTAAGTACTATAGTAGCATGTTCCGCGCATCTCCTAGTGATTCAAGCGCTAGTTTCATCAATACCATTTAGCATGCTTGCTTATCAGTTTGATTGACCTCTATTTCTTGTAAAGTGGTTGTGGCAGGAACCCGGGAATAATTACTATGCATACTACGTTTGCGAGTCCATCCGCTACACGACCTGTGAGCGGGGCTACTCTGACGAACAATATGAAGTGCGTAAGCAATAATATTCACAATTTTATTTTATTACCATCATTTGTGTTGAGTTTCATTTATTCATATATATATATGTATTGACCCCCTTCTTCAAATTAGATGTTTCGGAAGCGGGATGAAATCCTAGCACCACATCGTATGCGAGCAATTCAAGAGGAATTGGCGGCATTCTTCCTTGACCACGTGATCGCTGAAAACGGAGAATACTATGTGGACCCTGTGTTCTTATAATTTAATTAGGAGATTGTATTGTAAGAGATAATTATTGTATATATGTAGCCGGTAGTGTCGGATAGATATACGAGAACTTGTTGTTCGACCAATCTCTCGGAGAAGGAGAGGTGGTCGATATCACTTCTCTCTGTATGCATATGTTCATGACGATCTTCTGTTTCCTTCATTTGATTACTAGCTAGCGTGTCTAGTCCTCTCCATACGTATATAGTACGTAGCGTCGACCAAGCACGGAGATAAGAGAGGACACTTCTCTTTATTAATTAGCTAGATAACACAATATATGAAACACCTAAATTAACCCCTCCCCTTTTAAAAAAACAAAAACCCCAGCCCCTGAATTGCTGACGCGTGGATGCCTATTGGTCCCGGTTGGTGACACCAACCGGGACAAAAGGCCCTGCCTATTGATCCCGGTTGGTGGCACCAACCGGGACCAAAGGCCCCCCTGCCTGGGCTGGCAGCAGCGGCCACGTGGAGGACCTTCTGTCCCGGTTCGTGTAAGAACCGGGACTAAAAGGTTAGGGCTTTAGTAACGACCCTTTAGTCCCGGTTCAAAAACCGGGACAAAAGGCCCTCACAAACCGGGGTAAAAGCCCCTTTTCCTACTAGTGTATGGCAACTACAGTGTAAACATCATGGCAACTTTTAGGAAAAAAATTCGTCGAAACATATCAACATGGGGCTAGTTTTGAAGATCTCGTCGAGACGGATTTAATGGTGAAAACGGATTTTTAGTTCGCTTTTTTATTTAGGAGATACAACATTTTTAAACCGAAAACCAAAAAAATTCCTGCTGATGTCATCTATTCATACGTGGCAAAATGAGCGGTGATGGAGGCGTGTGGGCGATGTGCAAACGCCCACACGTATGGGCGTTAGCTTTTTCCTTATTTTTTGCTGCGACCGGTGCCTACTGGTTGTCGACTAGATATTGCTACCATATATGGCATTGTTTCGTGGTGCATATTCGTACAAGAGATAGCAACGTGCATCATCTCTTGTGCACCTAGAATTAACAAGTGCGCGGACGTACATACTTTGTCAAAGGACCGGGCTTTGTATATGTTATCAGCATCAATCAAGCCCTGCTGGGCTGCTTCTTATCTCCCACATTTGCTGGCGAATCTTGTGGATATGTCCCGAGAGATTCTGAGTGCCTTGCCAATTGGAGTAACATATTGCCCGCTGCCGATCCCATCCCGGAATAACCTAATCGTCTAGTAGATTAAGAATAAGAAGAACCTTACGCTGAAACTAGGTCAGAGACTCGTTCGGAGGCGGCTTTCTGCATCCGATCAAGCCACGCAGGCCCAGCCAGATACCACTCCTAAATTTGGCTAAAGAAGGCGTCGATTCCTCTCCGGGATACCGGAATGTTAGGTGCGGACGTTGGGATCAAGCTGTCACACACAGAATGAGATTAGGAACGGCCATGGCCATGTCGGCACTTTGTTCTTGGAGATTCATTTGCCTTCTCGCGCCGACGAGGGCCATTTTGACGGACACCCTTGTTTCAGGTCGGATTAAGAATGCCAAGTTTGCCTTCACAACCTCACGTGCAAGAAGAAAAGGAAAATGACCTCAAACCAGCAACTGCCCAAGCAAGACCTTTGGGGCATCCAACACGGACGCCTAGACCGCATGCAACCGAACACGTTTTGACATCCAACGCGGTCGGAGGACATGGGGTTGAACGGAGACGGAGGAGAAGCGGCGGGGAGTCCTGCTGGATCACCGGAGGTAACGGAGACGCATATTTCCGACAAAGGTGTGGCGTGATGGTCGGGGTGGTGGAGCGGCGGCGACGGCAAGAGAGAAAGAAGGAAGGAGAGAAAATGAGGAGGATGGAGTCGTGGGGTCCGGAAGGGTTTTGGGTGGGCCTGGGGGTTCGGATTCGTACGTTTCGCGTGTCCGGACTTCTATAAATCTCCTTACTTTTGTCTTTATTTTACGAGAGAAATCGCATCCGGACGGTTCCGATACAGGACCGCGTTGGATGGATTCCGCAGTTCAAACAGTTACGCGAGGTTTACGGGTCGGCATCTTTACATCGGCCCTCGTTGCAGCACGACAAAGCCCTGGTCGCTGTACCCGTGTGATTGGCCTCGTTGTAGCACAACCAAGCTCTGAGCTGTGATCCATGGGCTGGATATGGTAAATTCAGGTCAAACATTTGAATATGTTTTTGGCAATACTAGTACTGGATCCCACGAAAGTAGGAGGCTACAGCTATTTTTGGCCTTTGCCCTTTGGTGCACCGGAGCTCGAACTGATAGGAGTTTACTGGGAGTACTAATTAAATCGAAACATCTAAGGATCAGTACAGTATTGGTTTACTGCCGAGCAATAGTGTTGACAGTAGCTACCCGTTCTCAGCTACGTATGCTACATATGGTCACGTCAGCATTTGTACAAGAACAGCGTGCACTATGTCTTCTGCTCCTAGAATAATGCGCAGACGTACATACTTTGTCAAAGGACCGGGCATTGTATATGTTATCATCATCATCAAGCCCTGCTGCTTCTTATCTCCCACATTTTGCGGCGAATCTTGTGGATATGTTCTGCGAGATTCTGAGTGCGTTGCAAATTGGAGTAACATACTGCCGCTTCCAAGCCAGATTAATTTAGGAGGAACGTACCGGAAGAATCTTGCGTTGAAACCAGCCACCCAATCGACAAACGAGGCCGGAGACTCGTTCGGAGCCGGAGGCGGCTTTCTGCATCCGATCAAGCCACGCAGGCCCAGGCAGGCAGATTGCCACAGCTAAAGGTGGCTAGAGAACGCGTTGATTCCTCTGTGGGATACCAGTATATTATGTGCGGCCGTTGGGGTCAAGCTGTCACACAACAAGTAGAGAGAAGATCAGGAACGGAGCGGCCGTGGCCATGTTGGCATTTTGTTCGTGTAGATTCCTTTGCCTTCTCGCGGCGACGAGGGCCGTTTCGAGGGACGGGCACGCCCTTGTTCACGCCGGTTTAAGGGTGCCAAGTTCGCCTTCGCAACCCCCATGGGGGTCAGGTTGGTCGGATCCTGGTACCCTGTCTGAATCTGAATTTTGATGGAACGCCCTTCGCGCCTCACTCACATATTAATTGTGCGAAAAGATGAATTCTCAAAAAAGAAACATACTTGTGTGCATAAGTAAAAGCATAAAATGTCATAGCCTCATAGAATCTTCTGCGATAATTCAAAAAAGAAAAGAAAAGAATGGACCGAGCTAGCGGAGCCGGGCAGGTAGCGGTCACGCAAAAGAGGGCATCGGATGCTGTTCGTCAGTGGATGCAAATTGGAGAGGTTCGGAGTGAAGAGCACCCGGTCGGCCAATCAGGGAATCCCATTCAGCACTAATGAATAATGATGCTTTCTTTTGGGTTGGGGCGGAGTTCATCTTCTGCTGTTCCGGGGACCTTTCCTGTCTCGTCGCCTGCGTTCCTTGTTCGAGGTGGTGGAACGGAAAACAGGAGATTCCTCAGCCCTCCCCACGTCCATAGTGCTCACCTTTTGTTTGCGACTAGCTTTAGAGCATCTCCAACAGATGCGCTAAAAGTAGCCCGTGCTGAAAAAAACGTCAATTTAGCGCGCGGAGCATCTCCAACAGACGCTGCAAAAGCCAGCACGCTGTAAAATCCATCCAGCGCGCTGGGAATTTCTGCATCGCACGCGGGATATTTGGTGCGCGGCGTACAGCGCGCTGGACAATTTGAAGCGCGAAGACGAACTGCTCCGCTTCCTCTGCTCGTCCCGCCTCGAGCTCGCCGCTGTAGGGGCTGCAGCGCGCCGCCGCCGGCTGCGGCCACTCCTATGCGTTCTCGTCTCTGCTCGTCCTAGCATGGGACGGGGCCGACGCTGCCCTTCTACTCGCCGGCTGCAGCTCGCCGCCTCGAGTTCGCTGGCCAGGAGCGCGTGCCGGCCGGGAGCCGCCGTTGCCCTTCTGCTAGCTTGCACCAACGATTAAGGGAAGCTAGCTAGCTCGCATTTGCGATTCACAGCAAGCTAGCTCGCGTGCGGTGGCCGGCGGAAGATGATTTGCAAGGTCAGCAAGCAAGCTTGCTCCAACCATTGGGGACCCAATTGCGTTTTTGTTTTGATCAGATGGACTTATTTGTAAATGTTTAGGGACCTGTTTGTTGTAGATATATTTGTGGCGCTTTATTTTTTAGTGCGTCTACTGGACTGCTGCGCGCTGTCCTTTGCGCGCTATATTTTTGTGCCTTTGCTGGACTGAATCGGCCACGGCGCGCTAAAATTACTAGAATGGCGCTGTAAAATTATTTTAGCGCGCCTTTTTTTAGGCTTCTGTTGGAGATGCTCTTAGTTAGAACCCAACGTTCTGTCGTCGTAGATAAGGTAAATATTAGGGGGAACATGCTGGTTTGGTCATTTGGATTCTGTCTTAGCCGGAGACTGGACATCAAATTCATAATATATCAGGGTTATATGTACTGTCATATTTCACTCACGACTTGGAGTTTATTGTCAAATTAATTTGACCTTGCAGAGTTGTATGATCGAATTAGAGTTAGTATTATTTTTTTTTAGGGAAAGCCAGTTCTTTATTGGTCGAATTTCACAGAAAATGAGATAATGCTTACATCATGTGGTTGGCCAAACCACACATGACGCCCAGGTGCTAGATTAAGAGCGTATCTAGCGAGGCGGTGAGCTTCTACGTTGCTATATCGACTTTCAAAAATAAAACTACAGGAAAAAGCAGTAGAACGGGCTTTGATCTCGTGGACAATTGCGTCATGTTTGCCGTGGGAACCTTCAGCAATATCTCTCACCACCTGTTTTGCGTCTGACGCGACCACAAAACTCTGCAACAAAAGATCCTCAGCCGCACAAAGTGCCTCCCTGCATGCTATCGCCTCCAAAATCATTGGGTCATCCACTCCTTGCACCACCAGGGTTGTGCTGCCCAGGTAGTTTCCTTCGGCATCCCTGCATACCACTGCTGCCGAACCACCTCGCCCTGGTCTCAACGGCCGTGTCCACATGAAGCTTAGCATGGTTTGCCGGAGGAGCTCTCGGGCGAGTTCTACACTGCAAGTTCCCCCCGTCCTTGATATCCCAGCCGGTTTGCCTTCTTTAATGCTCTCGAGCTCTCCAATGAATCTGGTGGTGAATGAGAAAATTGATTGGGGACTTTGGAAAATCCCCTCGTGGATGGACTTCCTCCTTGCCGACCAAATAGCCCACAAAGTGACAGCTAGCTTGACGAAATGAGCATGTGATAATGCCTCCATTTGTGTGAAAAGCCACTGTTTGGCTTTCGGCTCGCTATTGCGCACCAGCGAATGCCCTATTTCCTCCTCTACCAACGCCCAAGTGCATCTGGAAGTAGTACACTCCAGGAGTGAATGGCGCCATGAGTCCGGTGCCCCACAAAGCCCGCATGCCACCGAGTTTGACATATGTCGGTGAGTACGGACATCCTCGGTTGGCAACGAGTGTTTTGAAAGTCTCCATAAGAACATTCTAATTTTTCCGGGCACTTGCGTTTTCCACAGAGTTTTCCACTCGTTCTGCTCGGCCGTGTTGCTAGACGAGCTAGCATTGCCGTTCAACCAAGCCTCACGGCGATTCCTTGTTGATACGAGCATGTTGTACGCCGATCTGACAGAAAATTGTCCATTTTTCTCAAAGTGCCAGCACCAGAAGTCAGTTATATTACGAGTGCACAGTGGTATACTAGTGATGACTTTCACATCCATGGGGAGGAAAACCTCTCGGACCCTCTGTATGTTCCATGTCGCTGTAGTTGGGTCTATGATTTCTGACACAAACTGAGGCGGGTTCTCTATCATACAACCATATGGACGTAGCATCTCATCCCTAGGTAACCAGTTTTCAGTCCAAATACTTGTATTCTGCCCATTACCGATTCTCTTTATTAGCCCTTCCTGGAGAATATCTCTTCCTTCTATTATGGCTCGCCAAATCTGACTCGGGTGGGATCCGAGGCTGGCTTCAAGAATAGTTGAACCTGGATGGTAAACGCTCCTGAGGATGCGAGCACTTAGTGAGTGTGGGTTTTGAAGCAAGCGCCACGCTTGTCTAGCCAGCATAGCCAGATTAAAGAGCTCAAAGTCTTTGAAACCCAAACCCCCCATGCCTTTTGGTTGAGTCATGTCCTTCCAAGAAACCCAATGCGGCTTACGATGACCTTCTTTACTCCCCCACCAAAATTTCCTTATAAGCATATTCAAATGTTCACACAGCCCTCTTGGTAATTTGAAACAAGACATAGAGTATACTGGCACTGCCTGAGCAACCGCCTTAACGAGAACCTCTTTTCCAGCCGTGGACAAGGACTTCTCTATCCATCCTTGAATCCTACTCCACAATCTGTCCTTCAAATATTTGAAAGCACCGTTCTTTGAGAAACCGATGTCAGAAGGCATACCCAAATATTTTTCGTTCAATGTCTCATTTGGTACATGCAAGACGCCCTTTATTTCATTACGAATATTTTCTGGAACTCCTTTGCTGAAGAAGATGGATGATTTTGCATAATTAATCCGCTGGCCAGAAGCTTGACAATATATATCCAAAACTTGGTTCACCTCCATCGCACCCATACCATTCAGATTTATTCAACCGATATGGGTCGTGGCCTAATACTAGGATCTGTGACTGTTAAGGCTTCATACTCCCTGTTTTTGTTAGTAGTCCTTCCCTATGCCTGTTTTGTATGGATCTTATACACTTCCTCTGTCCTATAATATAAGACGTTTTACAGTTCAAATATAAGACATTTTTACAGTTCAAATTTAAACTACAAAAACGTCTTATATTTTGAGACGAAGGTGGTACGTTGCAATAATTAATTGATGGACGTGCATCAATCGATGCATGGACTAGAGGTGCTATCCCTATAAGAGAGTTAGTATGAGATCTTTTGCAATGTTGCAAACTTTTGATAATGGAAGATTTATTGGTCTGAACGCGCATCGAATGTTACAACCTCAAAAGTTCACCCCAACCACTGCATATATGCACAAAACCACACAAGTATCAAAATGTAAAACATGAAATGTGGGCACACAAACTATAGAACTATGAAGTGGCCATAATTTAGCCATGCAATGTACTTATCATGAATTCTAATATTGTCTCGTGCAGCAATAAATATTTTCACTAATGTCCACTTATTTTCCTAAGGAATAAAAACATGTAAAAAATAATATTATTTGCAAGTTGCATAGACTAGTGTGGAAAGCCACTCTTTTGAAATGGACCCAGATCGATTATGAATGTTCACAGAAGTACAAAACACCCCAAACACAATAAAAATCACATCGAGGTCTCTAGGCCACCGAACGACCATTGCCGCCGCCAAAACAAGTCGTCGACGTGCCACTGTCGCCACTCCCATAACAGAGCCGCCCTGACATTGTCTATGACAACCGAGAAGTCTTTGTGCATATGCCCCTAAGGACCAGTGTTCTGAAGCCGCTGTTGTTGATGTTGAAACCTTGAATCGATCCGAGGAACTTGACACATAATCTTGCCCTCGCGTATGCACAATGAGAAACTCTAACATCGTCGCCCCGAGGGGATGGTAGGAATCTACGTGGAGCTCGGTCGAATCCGTCCCCATGGACGGCTTTGAGGCGGATCGGAGCTCGAAAGACTGTCTCGAAGAAGAAGCACCGACATCCGTCCGAGCGTCACCCCTCCGAGGATTAAAAATCCTAACTTTTCTATTAATCAAAGTCGAGGCACTAGGATTCCCCTCGCCGTCACCGGTCGCGGGAGCAGCCAACGTAGGGGACGCAAATCCATGGGCTCGCTGACGAAGACTGAGAGGAGGAAGGCTTTGTCCTAGTCGCCTTGCGAGAGGTAGTATCTGGCAAGCCACTTTATGGTTAGGCACATTATTAATATTGATTATTTTTTTCCTCCAATACCTTCCAATGTAATTTATTTCTTAGACCATTTTTCCAAAAAATAAAATGAAACCCCTGTAAAATGTCGGTACCATCCCTAAAAATACAGACCACGTACAAAGCCAACGTATACATTTTTTCTCGAAAAGGAGAAAAACCCGACCACTGCATCATCTGATGCGTACAACCCAATGTATTAAACAGAATAAAATTAACCCACAAAATTCATGGTTAGGGGTAAACAAAGAACAAGGAAAAGACCACAACCAATTGGTAAATTACATGACTTAACCACATAATCAAGTCTATTAGTGACTTGCTAGTCAAATTGGTTGAATAAAGCATGCACAGCCATCTTCATACGGCTGCACCCAAAGGCCATGAATTCAGCGAGCACATACTGATGGGTGATGTGATTCAAGAGATAACATGTAAAAAGTTTAGAGAGCATGATACGTTAAAAACGCAGTCATTCCGATATTTCTAAATTGCACAAAGTAAGACACAAACCCTTACACGGATATGATCCTTAATAATTGTGCGATCTGTTAAAACGCAGTGCTTGTATTTACTTTTTTTTCTTTTCTCTTGCTGAAGCGCTGCCGTTAGTCTACCTCGTATGAAACTTTTATACTACATAGTACGTCCGAAACCGTTTCCGGCCACACAAGTGAGCCGTGACAAACCTTGGATGGTTAGAGGGACTGTGGTATCCCAGCCCACCAGGATTCAAGTCCTGTTGCTCACATTTATTCCTGGATTTATTTCAGGATTTCCGGCGATGCGCATTCAGTGGGAGAAGACGTTCCCGTCGACGACGAGGTGCCTACAGCGACTTCGTAAATTTCAAGATGATATGCCGGCTCAGTCTTTTGAAGATGCTCATAGGGTAGGGGTGTGCGTGTGTGCGTTCATAAGGGTGAGTGTATGCGCGTGTGTATAAGCGCTTGCATCTGTACCGTGTTAAAAAAACTTCCATACGGTTGGAAATATCATGCAATACACATTTCTACGGCTTGGATAATTGAGGGGCCAGGGCAGGTACGAAGGATTCCCGTGGCTGTCTCCATCGTATCATCACGAGGCCTCGAGGGGGAGACATCGCCATTATTATTCACCCTTGGGCAGGCAGACGACAATATAATCTCGTGACTGGGAGATAAGCTACGGTAGCCGATACGAGATGAGGTTGTCTGGTCATGGACCAATCGTGCCGAACTTGTCCACCAGAATAAAGCGTCCTAGTCAGTGTGCGTGCGTCCGATATGCCCTATCTCGAACAGTGAAAAACAAAGGAGAACAAACGAGGAAGTTTTCTGAAGATAGGATATAGAAAAAGCTCACCCGTGAATCAGGCGGGGGTTTACGTCGTCGCACACGTTAATAATCAATCTAGACACGCCAAAGCACGTACGTACGGTGCCGCTAATTTTTATCGGCCCGTCACCCTCAGACGAGTTTGACACACAAAAATGATTGATGATCCGGGAAGATCGTGTGGTAAACTGGTCTACCTATACCTAGCTAAGATCTTTACCGAGATAATGATGCATGGATCGGAAACGAGCGGACCAACGGGGGTGCAGTCTCCACTTGAAACTCCAGCTGCCTGCCAGGTGAGGAGAATGGCCGGCGATCGTGCGCAAAAAGGGTTTCAGAACACAATAGATAGGTGAGGCTGGCGTGCGGCTTTCGTGCCGCACTGGCGCTGCGGCTCGGCGAGCAGAGGCCGTACGTTACCAGATGCGGCGTCGCGGCGAATCGATACCGCCTGTGTGCTGAGTGTTGGCCGCGTCACCCCCCACATCCGAGCGCTGGCGTCCCCCCGACACGCACCGTAACGCGCGCATGGGCCCGTGGGTGGACGGACGGACGGCCTCAATTCTCCCTCGATCTCCCGCGGAGAAAGGAGAGTATCTCGATCTCTCATCGGATCCGAGCGCCACGGCCGTTCGGGATCTATCCGCCCACTGGGGATTCCCGCCGGGGGCGGCCCCCACGCCGGCGAAATATCTCATGGCACAGGTTGGTCCCCGCCGGAGCTACGGCGGCGTGGTGGCGCGTGAATTCGATCGGGGCCAGGCTAGAGCGGCGGCGGGCCGTTGATGTGCGCCGGATATTCTTGCGCGCGCGCGCGCCGAGAAATCAATCATGCTGGTTTCTTCGGGATGTACGCATGATTGATGGCTCGTAACGGGCTACTGCACCCGTGTCATCGCCTTGTACCGTACGTACACTAGTGTGGTGGTGAGTAGTAGTACAGCTGTACAGGTGTGGTACGAGACCTGGGGTACACTACCGAGCTGGGGCGTGTACGTCGTACGTACGTGGCGCATCTGCTGCCGCGAAGGCGCGAGATAGTCGAACGGAGTGGCTCACAAAGCTCGTAAAAACGGGATTGCTAAATCTCGGCCGAATAAGACTTAGCCAAGTCTCTGATATATACGGGGAGATCCGTGCAATTTTTTATAGTTTTTTTTACATGCTATGTCACTTAGACTTAGACTTTGTTAGGTCTCAGTTGACTGAAACCTAGCCACACCCTTATAAAAACTACTCCTTCCGTTTCAAAGTAATAGTCGCCTTGTCGGAAGAATTCATAATGTCCCCGCAGTCATAAGTCACCACAGCTCCTGATGCTCGATACTTGGCTGGATAAAAAATGGCTTGAACTATCTCTGTTGAATCACTCTCCACCGCCACTGAGAAGATACACAGCGAATCTGCAAGTTGCAATCCTTCCAATAGGGCGGCCGCTTCTATTGCAAACCCTGACACTTATTTTGGAACGAAGTGAGTGTAGATATCATGTGCCTTTCATGAAAAAATGTTGTAATGTTTTTTGATGGGCTTGGTTGTTGTATGAAACATCTCTATTATTAAAGAGGGGTTGGTACATGTAAATTAGCTACAAAAGTTGTTTGTTGGAATAACTTTTGGTCTATTCAGCAATAGTCATGATAGCATAACGACATCAGAAATGACAAAAATTATACCCCGGTCCATAGACCATCTAAGGGCGACTACAAAATACTGTAGTGAGCCGAAAGCGCACCACCGTCATCGTCCAACGAAAACAACGTAAACACAACAACGTAGACGGACGAACATCGGATCCAAGTAGATCCACCGAAAACAAACGCCAACCGAATCCCGCGAGATCCACCGAAGACACACCTCTGCACTCCCTCCGACGACTCTAGACGCACCTTCGGGATAGGGGCTAGGCGGAGAAACCTAATTCCATCTTCAGGGAGCCACCGTCGTATCGCCTTCTTAAGTAGGACACAAATCCTAAACAGACACAAAAAGACACCTAAAAAATGAAGCAGGAGCCCTACCGCCAGCAAAGGCAGCGGTCCACCATGCCTCCATGGCCTAAGGCCGCAAGAGATGAGGCAGACATGCGACGGTGCTGACGGAGGCGAGAAACCCTGATCGCTCGAAGTCGCGCAACAAGCGCAAAACTTCTTCCCATCGATCTTCGTCGACGAGCCCGTGGATACATTCATATCCCCTCCACCTGCCGCTCCAATGGTTGATGATAGGGAGTGGAATTATGATGCCTCGTTTTCGGCTAATAGATAGGTAGGGTTTTAGTCCTAGCATGGGCGGAGCTCGGGCGGATGGGGCGCTTTCTTTCTTGAGTCAGTCTTTCGAGCTTTGGTTCTCAAGTTCGTCTGTCAAGACGGATTAGACTGAGCTCCAACATAGATTCCTACCACCTCCTCGGGGCGGCGAGGTTAGGGTCTCTCATCGTACTTACGCGACTACGAGATTTGGATCGATTCAAGGGTTCAACGACGACAACTCTGGCTCCGAGGTGCTGGTCGTTGGGATCACGTGCACGAAGACTTCCGGAATTTCATCGACAGGTCATGCTGGCTCGAGGACGAGAGCGGCGATAGCAGCGCATCTTCTGGTGGCGCTAGTAGACGTTCGGTGGTTCATGGACCTCAATGTAATTTTTATTATGTTTAAGGTGCTTTTATAGATGAATCTTTATAACAGGTCTGGCTGTCTTCACAAAACAAAAGGGGTGTTCGCACATGAATACGTCACCGTGTACCCTCGACGCCGGGGGTTATGCACCGCAGCTCACGTCAAAGGAGACCCGTCCGGAAGCGCGGTACGCAGGCAATCCGGCGGGCGCTTTTGTTGACCCGAAACCCCACACGCCCGGGAGGGACCCCGTCAGGGCGCACGGCGGCTATGGGCTGCCCTAGGTCGACCTGATCGCCCCTAGGGCCTCGTGGTTCGCGGCCCTGCAACAAGAATAACAGACGAAGAACGAGGAAGAAGAAGAACTAGGGTTAAGGAGAAAAGATAAAAGATAAAAAGTGGTAGATGATTTGATCGACTGTGTGTTGTTCAATCGACCGTCACCCCTTAGATATATAAGAGGCGGCTGCACTTCCCGTGCAAGAAAAAGGCTTGGATTCACGTCCAAAACCCTAGTCAAATTCGGATTGGTTTTGTCCGAACTTTCCAAAACTGTTCGGTTTAAACTGGCTGCACCTTGCGGGTCTTTTTTGTGGTGGTAAACGATCTCGGATGGAAACGAGCCCAAAAGCAATCTTGACCGTTCCGACGAGACGAACAACTTTCATGTTGAACGTTTTTTGATCAGAGGTCATCTTGAGGGTCAAATCGGTCGCGCAAAACAGGCTATTCCCTCGCGCTACCCATCAGAAATGTGTCTGGTGGGGCGCGCCAGATCCCGCCTCGTAACATGGCTGCACTCCGATTGCTCTAACTTTTGCATACGGACTCGGATTTGGACGATTTTTGTATCAAAATCGATCGTTTCGATGAGACGAAGACAACCCTTGTAGATCATTTTTCGATTTAAGGTCTTCTTGGGGGCTTAATCGGCCAAACTGTACTCTGAATATAAGATCTTAGTACTTTGAGCATAGTTTCGGCCTTCGAGATGAAATCGGACGGTGATGACCCAAACTTCAAAGATGTTCATATCAACAATATGGAACTCTTTCATGTATATCACTTCTCCATTTGAGGCCATCTTAAATAAGTTCTTGACCGTGCCAAAATCTGGTGTCAACACATGCCCCCTGTTTTTGGCAAAGCTTGTGTGCCGAAAAATAACTTGCACATAGCTTGCTCTAAGGACGATGTCAACACTCCATCGGCCATTTTGCATATGCTTAGGATGATAAGTTTATATCGGCCATTGCTTGTGTGAATATTTTGATGCAAGCTTGGGTGACTTTCCCAACTTCATTAATCCGACTATAAAGTTCCATAGGTATGCATGTCAAGACCATCCATCAACCATATTGTCCACCCTTCTGCTAGGATCTTGCAGATAATCAACAATGAACTTTCTCGAATCCTTACTTTGTCTGCATAAAAGTTTCATTAGTGGCCGAGGTGGTGAGCTCCAATTCGGCCTTACCTATGTTGGCAAGAATAAGCATCGGCTATTGATAGATGTGCAATACACCATGACCGACGTGGTAGCCGGATGCTTACTAAGCCAACTATTTCCAATTATCATGTCTAGATATATGAGCAATGCTAAAATAATCCAAAGTAGAAATTATATCTAGACATTTATCAAGATAAACATGAAGTGATTCGTCAAAACATTGAAAAACTTTGGATATTAGTTACACTACTAATACGAATCACCAAAAGCCTCAATATGTGTATCACCTATGGCAAACAACATCTCTAAACCGAATAACAATGCTTCATATTCGGCCTGATTATTGTGCAGAAATACTCTAAACGGCACGAGGCTTTCAAAAAACAGCACCATGAGGAGATATATAAACAACACCAACACCTTGGCCATTGCTACAAATTTAACCATCAATATATAATCTCCATAGTATTAGAAAGACAAGGCTAATATCAACATTATGCATGTCATTAATCCGATGTTCAGTAATAAAATCAGCTACGATTTGGCCTCTTATAGATCTCAAATATGCATAAGCCAAATCATATCCAAACAAAGTATAAGCCCACTAGCCAATTCTGCAACTATGAATTGGTCTATGCAACATATATTCAATGACATCGGTCATGATGTCTCAACTCCATTCAATCAATAATATAGGCATACATATAAATTTCCATGAGCACGTACCTTATCTCGCTCTCCAATCGAACTAAGGGCGATGTTAGAGTATTACACCGGCCATGCTTTGACATAATCTTAGGACGATAGATAAATATCGGCCATTACCATGTAAACTTCATTCAAAGCACATATAGCCGAAATAAACAAATGAAATGACAAATCAAGTATTTCGGTCCTTTGGATCAGCAACAAATTTGTAGCTAATCAAATGTATAGTGACTTGGTAATTGCATCCATGGATTAAAATAAGCCCATTGAGGGTCACCAATCATACCTGATGACGAATTCCATGGCATAGGCGTTAATGGCATAGTTGAAGAATATGGACAATGTGTAGACCGAACTTTCTGAAACCTTCGGCTTAGTCCTTCATAGTTTTCAATCTTTTCCTTCTTCACCTTTTCCGCACTTCTTGTAATGGAAGCTTGCACATAATTCTTATTTTGAGCACTTTCTTTGGGAACCCATGCCATGTTCCTTTCTTCAAGTTCTTGTGCACTAAGTTTTTGTAAATTCTTCTTTTGCCAATACGATAAGCCGAGTGGGCATTTCGGCTGTGATTCTGTTTTGACCAATGTCAATTCTTTTTTGGCCTTGTGCACCCTCAACTTCTTTTCTTCAGATTTGGCACTTTTATTTTTAACAATTGATTGCTCCAATTCTTTGCCTTTTGTAGCCAATGTCAACACTTTAATTGGCTCTTTGTTATTTGAGATCAAATCTGAAGTAGCACACTTACGACCATCTTTCTTTACCCGGTATACTTGCTTGACCACCTCTTTCTTCGTCCATGTGGTCCAGACCGATTCCTTATGATTGAAACAGTCTTTAACATGTGATTGTTCAAATGTTGATCTTCTCGGAGCTGCATAATATTGGTGAGATGGTCTAAAATAAGATGGAGAATGTGCCCTTGTATCATACCTGACCCATGATGGATATGGATCTATATGAGCATAGGGAGGCATCCACGGCATTGACATTGGCGGACCAAAATAAGGATATGAATATGTTGCATTAAAATTCTCACTTTGCCAATACCGATCCTCATATTTGCACCTTGGGGGTGATTTTGGATTCTTTGCATGATTTGGCCGATAAGCATTCTTCTCTTCACTCTTCTTTTGATATTTTTCCCATAGTTCAGCGAAGGTGATTTTTGATCTTTTACACTTGCGCTTATTTCGGCCATTGTTTTCTTTTGGTTTGCTTTCATCGATCGTTGGATTTGCTTGCTGCCCCCCAGTCCTTGGCGTCTCCATTATAGCTTTGATGGAATTCTTGCCCTCAAGATTATGTTCATTATGTTATTCAACAACTTCTTTACTTGAAAGCTTGATACCATCACCTGCAGTTTTTACCTACTCTTTAAATGGATCGGCTTGAAGCAGCCGATGCAAAAACTTTTTGCCATCGGGACCAATCGGAATAGACTGGTCATCTCTTGGTGTTTCAGCAAACTTCAACCGTCCTTTTTCAATGGCCGATTTAACTATTTGACGAAACATGTTGCAATCCTCAAAATTATGCTTGAACGAATCATGCAACTTACAATACATTCGTCCTTGGATAGATGGCTCAACATGGCGATCAAGAATTCTAATATAATTATTTGTCAACAACAAATTAAATATTTGATCACAAATTAAATGTTCGTACCATCACTATCTCATCTGGAAGATTAACTCCCACTCGATTCAAGTGATTGTAGTACTCAGACAATCTGAGCACATGCTCAACGATTGAGCTTTTCTCCCTTAGTTTGCAGGCTTAAGAAACTTGTCAGAGGTCTTATACCTCTTGACGTGGGCATTAGTCTGAAATCCCAATTTCAGTCTTCGGAACATCTCATATGTTCTGCGACGTTTCAAAAACCGTCTTTGGTGCCACAATTCTAAACCGTTAGCATTACGCACTGAACTATCACGTAGTTATCAAAACGTGTATGTCAGATGTTCCGCAACATCTACAGACGACGCTGAGGTTCAGCACACCGAGCGGTGCATTAAGGACATAAGCCTTATGTGCAGCAATGAGGACAATCCTCAGTTTACGGACCCAGTCCGCATAATTGCTACTATCAACTTTCAACTAAATTTTCTCTAGGAACATATCTTAAACAGTAGAACTAAAGCGCAAGCTATGACATAATTTGCAAAGACCTTTTGACTATGTTCATGATAATGAAGTTCATCTGATTATTGAACTCCCACTCAGATAGACATCCCTCTAGTCATCTAAGTGATACATGATCCGAGTCAAACTAGGCCGTGTCCGATCATCACGTGAGACGGACTAGTCATCATCGGTGAACATCTCCATGTTGATCGCATCTACTATACGACTCATGTTCGACCTTTCGGTCTCTTGTGTTCCGAGGCCATGTCTGTACATGCTAGGCTCGTCAAGTCAACCTAAGTGTTTCGCATGTGTTCCGAGGCCATGTCTGTAAATGCTAGGCTCGTCAACACCCGTTGTATTCGAACGTTAGAATCTATCATACCCGATCATCACGTGGTGCTTCGAAACAACGAACCTTCGCAACGGTGCACAGTTAGGGGGAACACGTCTCTTGAAATTTTCGTGAGGGATCATCTTACTTACTACCGTCGTTCTAAGCAAATAAGATGCAAAACATGATAAACATCACATGCAATCAAATAGTGACATGATATGGCCAATATCATTTTGCTCCTTTGATCTCCATCTTCGGGGCACCATGATCATCTTCGTCACCGGCATGACACCATGATCTCCATCATTGTGTCTTTATGAAGTTGTCACGCCAACGATTACTTCTACTTCTATGGCTAACGCGCTTAGCAATAAAGTAAAGTAATTTACATGGCGTTATTCAATGACACGCAGGTCATACAAAAATAAAGACAACTCCTATGGCTCCTGCCGGTTGTCATACTCATCGACATGCAAGTCGTGATCCCTATTACAAGAATATGATCAATCTCATACATCACATATATCATTCATCATATCTTCTGGCCATATCACATCACATAGCACATGCTGCAAAAACAAGTTAGACGTCCTCTAATTGTTGTTGCAAGTTTTTACGTGGCTTGTATAGGTTTCTAGCAAGAACGTTTCTTACCTACGTAAAACCACAACGTGATATGCCAATTTCTATTTACCCTTCATAAGGACCCTTTTCATCGAATCCGTTCCGACTAAAGTGGGAGAGACAGACACCCGCTAGCCACCTTATGCAACTAGTGCATGTCAGTCGGTGGAACCTGTCTCACGTAAGCGTACGTGTAAGGTCGGTCCGGGCCGCTTCATCCCGCAATGCCGCCGAAACAAGATAAGACTAGTAGCGACAAGAAGAATTGGCAACATCTAGGCCCACAACTACTTTGTGTTCTACTCGTGCATAGAAACTACGCATAGACCTAGCTCATGATGCCACTGTTGGGGAACGTAGCAGAAATTCAAAATTTTCTACGCATCACCAAGATCAATCTATGGAGTAATCTAGCAACGAGGGGAAGGGGAGTGCATCTACATACCATTGTAGATCGCGATGCGGAAGCGTTGCAAGAACGCGGATGAAGGAGTCGTACTCGTAGCGATTCAGATCGCGGTTGATTCCGATCTAAGCACCGAAGAACGGTGCCTCCGCGTTCAACACACGTGCAGCCCGGTGACGTCTCCCACGCCTTGATCCAGCAAGGAGAGAGGGAGAGGTTGGGGAAGACTCCATCCAGCAGCAGCACGACGGCGTGGTGGTGGTGGAGGAGTGTGGCAATCCTGCAGGGCTTCGCCAAGCACCGCGGGAGAGGAGGAGGAAGAGGGGTAGGGCTGCGCCATGAGGGGGATGTGTTCTCATATGTATGGCAGCCCCAAAACCCCAATATATATAAGGGAGGGGGAGGGCTGTGCCCCCATCTAGGGTTCCCCCCCCCCCAAGGGGTGCGGCCAGCCCTAGATGGGGCTTGGGGGGGCGGCCAAGGGGGGAGAGAGGGGGGCGCCCCACTAGATGGGCCTTAGGCCCATCTGTGCCTAGGGTTTCCCCCTTCCCCCCCTTCCTGCGCCCTGGGCCTCTTGTGGGGGGCGCACCAGCCCACCTGGGGCTGGTCCCCTCCCACACTTGGCCCATGCAGCCCTCTGGGGCCGGTGGCCCCACCTGGTGGACCCCCGGGACCCTCCCGGTGGTCCCGGTACATTACCGATAGCACCCGAAACTTTTCCGGCGACCAAAACAGGACTTCCCATATATAAATCTTTACCTCCGGACCATTCCAGAACTCCTCGTGACGTCCGGGATCTCATCCGGGACTCCGAACAACATTCGGTAACCACATACAAACTTCCTTTATAACCCTAGCGTCATCGAACCTTAAGTGTGTAGACCCTACGGGTTCGGGAACCATGCAGACATGACCGAGACGTTCTCCGGTCAATAACTAACAGCGGGATCTGGATACCCATGTTGGCTCCCACATGTTCCACGATGATCTCATCGGATGAACCACGGTGTCGGGGATTCAATCAATCCCGTATACAATTCCCTTTGTCTAGCGGTATGTTACTTGCCCGAGATTCGATCGTCGGTATCCCGATACCTTGTTCAATCTCGTTACCTGCAAGTCTCTTTACTCGTTCCCTAACTCACATCATCCCGTGATCAACTCCTTGGTCACATTGTGCACATAATGATGATGTCCTACCGAGTGGGCCCAGAGATACCTCTCCGTTTACACGGAGTGACAAATCCCAGTCTCGGTTCGTGCCAACCCAACAGACACCTTCGGAGATACCTGTAGTGCACCTTTATAGTCACCCAGTTACGTTGTGACGTTTGGTACACCCAAAGCATTCCTACGGTATCCGGGAGTTACACAATCTCATCGTCTAAGGAAATGATACTTGACATTAGAAAAGCTCTGAGCAAACGAACTACACGATCTTGTGCTAGGCTTAGGATTGGGTCTTGTCCATCACATCATTCTCCTAATGATGTGATCCCGTTATCAACGACATCCAATGTCCATGGTCAGGAAACCGTAACCATCTATTGATCAACGAGCTAGTCAACTAGAGGCTTACTAGGGACATGGTGTTGTCTATGTATCCACACATGTATCTGAGTTTCCTATCAATACAATTCTAGCATGGATAATAAACGATTATCATGAACAAGGAAATATAATAATAACCAATTTATTATTGCCTCTAGGGCATATTTCCAACAATCTCCCACTTGCACTAGAGTCAATAATCTAGTCCACATCACCATGTGATTAACACTCATAGGTCACATCACCATGTGACCAACATCCAAAGAGTTTACTAGAGTCAACAATCTAGTTCACATCACTATGTGATTAACACTCAATGAGTTCTGGTTTGATCATGTTATGCTTGTGAGAGAGGTTATTAGTCAACGGGTCTGAACCTTTCAGATCCGTGTGTGCTTTACGAATATCTATGTCATCTTGTGGATGCTACCACGCGCTACTTGGAGCCATTTCAAATAACTGCTCTACTATACGAATCCGGTCTACTACTCAGAGTCATCCGGATTAGTGCCAAAGTTCGCATCGACGTAACCCTTTACGACGAACTCCTTTTCACCTCCATAATCGAGAAAATTCCTTAGTCCACTAGATACTAAGGATAAGTTCGACCGCTGTCATGTGATCCATTCCCGGATCACTATTGTACCCCTTGACCAACTCATGGCAAGGCACACTTCATGTGCGGTACACAACATAGCATACTGTAGAGCCTACGTCTAAAACATAGGGGACGACCTTCGTCCTTTCTCTCTCTTCTGCTGTGGTCAGGTCTTGAGTCTTACTCAATACTCACACCTTGTGACACAGCCAAGAACTCCTTCTTTGCTGATCTATTTTGAACTCTTTCAAAATCATGTCAAGGTGTGCGTTCTTTGAAAGTATCATCGGGCGTCTTGATCTATCTCTATAGATCTTTGATGCCCAATATGTAAGCAGCTTTTATCCAGGTCTTCCTTTGAAAAACTCCTTTCAAACAACCCTTTATGCTTTCCAGAATTTTTACATCATTTCGAATCAACAATATGTCATTCACATATACTTATCAGAAATGTTGTAGCGCTCCCACTCACTTTATTGTAAATACAAGTTTCTAACAAACTTTGTATAAACCCAAAAACTTTGATCACTCCATCAAAGCGTATATTCTGACTCCGAGATGCTTGCTCTAGTCCATGGAAGGATCGCTGGAGCTAGCATACCTTTTAGCATCCTTAGGATTGACAAAACCTTTCTGATTGTATCACATACAACCTTTCCTTACGAAAACTGGTAAGGAAACTTGTTTTGACATCCATCTGTCAGATTTCATAAATGCAGCTAATGCTAACATGATTCCGACGGACTTAAGCATCGCTACGGATGAGAAAATCTCATCGTAGTCAACTCCTTGAACTTGTGAAAACACTCTTTGCCACAAGTCGAGCTTCATAGACGGTAACCTTACCGTCCACGTCCGTCTTCTTCTTAAAGATCCATTTATCTCAATGGCTTGCCGATCATCGGGCAAGTTCACCAAAGTCCATGCTTTGTTCTGATACATGGATCCTATCTCGGATTTCATGGCTTCTAACCATTTGTCGGAATATGGGCCCACCATCGCTTCTCCACAGCTCGTAGGTTCATTGTTGTCTAGCAACATGACTTCCAAGACAGGATCACGTACCACTCCGAAGTAGCACGCATCCTCGTAGTCCTACGAGGTTTGGTAGTGACTTGATCCGAAGTTTCATGATCACTATCATAAGCTTCCACTTCAATTGGTGTAGGTGCCACAGGAACAACTTCTTGTGCCCTGCTTCACACTAGTTGAAGTTATGGTTCAATAACCTCATCAAGTCTCCACCATCCTCCCACTCAATTCTTTCGAGAGAAACTTTTCCTCGAGAAAGGACTTGTTTCTAGAAGCAATTACTTTTGCTTCCAGATCTGAAATAGGAGGTATACCCAACTGTTTTTGGGTATTCTATGAAGATGCATTTATCCGCTTTGGGTTCGAGCTTATCAGCTTGAAACTTTTTCACATAAGCATCGCAGCCCCAAACTTTTAAGAAATGACAACTTAGGTTTCTCTAAACGGTGTCGTCTCAACGGAATAGCATGGTGCCCCTTCTAAAGTGAATGCGGTTGTCTCTAATGCCTAACCCATAAACGATAGTGGTAATTAGATAAGAGACATCATGGCATGTACCATATCCAATAGGGTGCAGTTATGATGTTCAGACACACCATCATACTATGGTGTTCTAGGCGGTATTAATTGTGAAACACTTTCCACAATGTCTTAATTGTGTGCCAAACTCGTAACTCAGATACTCATCTCTATGATCATATCACAGACATTTTATCCTCTTGTCACGACGATCTTCAACTTCACTCTGAAATTACTTGAACCTTTCAATAATTCAGACTTGTGTTTCATCAAGTAAATACACTCAGCATCTACTCAAATCATCTGTGAAGTAAGAACATAACGATATCCACTGCATGCCTCAGCACTCATTGGACTGCATACATCAAAATGTATTACTTCCAATAAGTTGCTCTCTTGTTCCATCTTACTGAAAACGAGGCCTTTCAGTCATCTTGCCCATGTGGTATGATTTGCATGTCTCAAGTGATTCAAAATCAAGTGAGTCCAAACGATCCATCTGCATGGAGTTTCTTTATGCATATATACCTAAGGTCTACACACTTAAGGTTCGGTTACGCTAGAGTTGTTATGGGAAATAGTATGTGGTTACCGAAGGTTGTTCGGAGTCCCGGATGAGATCCCGGACATCACGAGGAGTCCCGGAATGGTCCGGCGGTGAAGATCGATATATTGAACGAAGGGTATTGGAGTCCGGAAGTGTTCGGGGGGTACCAGGCTATGGCCAGCATGACTGAAAGGTGTTTCGGGAGCCCCGGCAAGTGTTGGAGGGCCTCATGGGCCAAAGGGGAAGGGGCAAACCAGCCCACTAAGGGGTGGTGCGCCCCCACACCCTTTCCCACGTTACTTGGGGAGGTGGGGCGCCTCCACCTGGCTTGGGAGGCAAGCCTCCACCTGCTTGGCTTGGGGGGCAAGTCTCCCTAAGATTTTCCCTAGGGAGATCCAATCTGCTTGGCCGCCGCCCCCTAGGGGAAACCCTAGGGCGCCTCCCCCTCTCCCCTTGCCCCTATATATAGTGGAGGGGTGGGAGGGCAGCCGCACCTCTTCCCTGGCGCAGCCCTCCCTCCTCATACACCTCCTCCTCCTCCTCCGTAGTGCTTAGCGAAGCTCTGCCGGAGAACCACGAGCTCCATTGCCACCACGCTGTCGTGCTGCTGGAGTTCTCCCTCAACTTCTCCTCTCCCCTTGCTGGATCAAGAAGGAGGAGACGTCCCTGGGCTGTACGTTTGTTGAACGCGGAGGCGCCGTCCATTCGGCGCTAGATCGGATCTTCCGCGATTTGAATCGCTGCGAGTACGACTCCATCAACCGCGTTCTTGTAACGCTTCCGCTTAGCGATCTTCAAGGGTATGAAGATGCACTCCCTCTCTCTCGTTGCTAGCATCTCCTAGATTGATCTTGGTGACACGTAGGAAAATTTTAAATTATTGCTACGTTTCCCAACAACTAGCATGGCCAATTCTCCCATCCATCGGCAAGTTTGGATTGACATATTGCAAGTTCGTTGCCGATGAATAAGAAGGTGAAATACTTTCTTGCATGCTATTAGAAGTTCTAATTTGGGGTGTTTCAAATTGATTAATCGAACTCATCATGTTGCTCATCGGCATATGAATTTGCTGGGTTGCCGATGCATGTGAGCTGGAATACATATGTCTCATGTTACTAGTATCATAAAAAGTTGAAGCATGTAAATTACTTTGAATCGGCCCTTGCACGTAGTTAGATGCATGATTGAAAAAACTAGGGTTGGCCGATAGAGTATACTCATTGAACGATCTAGTAACACCATATGAATTATTTGCATCTACAGTAGGGAATTGGGTATTCATATTACCTTTGTAGATTGCAAACCCTAGACGACGATCTCTTCGTAGCAAGAACGGGTCGAAGACCGTTCGAAGCTTCGTCCCCAGTGGAGTCGCCAAAAAGTGTGTTCGCACACGAACACGTCACCGTGTACCCTCGACGCCGGGGGTGATGCACCGCAGCTCACGTCGAAGGAGACCCGTCCGGAAGCGCGGTACGCAAGCAATCCGGCGGGCGCTTTTGTTGACCCGAAACCCCACACGCCCGGGAGGGACCCCGTCAGGGCGCACGGCGGCTATGGGCTGCCCTAGGTCGACCTGATCGCCCCTAGGGCCTTGAGGTTCGCCGCCCTGCAACAAGAATAACAGACGAAGAACGAGGAAGAAGAAGAACTAGGATTAAGGAGAAAAGATAAAAAATAAAAAGTGGTAGATGATTTCATCGATTGTGTGTTGTTCAATCGGCCGTCACCCCTTAGATATATAAGAGGCGTCTGGACTTCCCGTGCAAGGAAAAGGCTTGGATTCACGTCCAAAACCCTAGTCAAATTCGGATTGGTTTTGTCCGAACTTTCCAAAACTGTTCGGTTTAAACTGGCTGCACCTTGCGGGTCTTTTTTGTGGTGGTAAAAGATCTCGGATGGAAACGAGCCCAAAAGCAATCTTGACCGTTTCGACGAGACGAACAACTTTCATGTTAAACGTTTTCTGATCAGAGGTCATTTTGAGGATCAAATCGGTCGCGCAAAACAGGCTATTCCCTCGCGCTACCCATCAGACATGTGTCTGGTGGGGCGCGCCATATCCCGCCTCGTGACAGGGCTACACTCCGATTGCTCTAATTTTTACATACAAACTCGGATTTGGACGATTTTTATATCAAAATCGATCGTTTCGACGAGACGAAGACAAACCGTGTAGATTATTTTTCCATTTGAGGTCGTCTTGGGGGCTTAATTGGCCAAACTGTACTCTGAATATAAGATCTTAGTACTTTGAGCATAGTTTCGGCCTTCGAGATGAAATCGGACGGCGATGACCCAAACTTCAAAGGTGTTCATATCAACAATACGGAACTCTTTCATGTAGATCACTTCTCCATTTGAGGCCATTTTAAATAAGTTCTTGACCGTGCAAAAATCTGATGTCAACAAGGGATTTGGTTTTTGTATGTTCGCCTCCACCCCCTCCCCTACGCCTCCACCTTCCACATCACTTTTATCCATACACCTCCACCTACCCCGTTGATTTTGTTTCCTTCAATTTGGTTTTTTCCCTCTCGATCGTTCACCTCCACACGGTTTCCGTTTCTCCCTCTTAATTCGTTTGAATCCACATCAACGAATCAAATCGTAACTTACCAATTCTCAAAACACAATCGAAACCTACCAATTTCAGCTAAATCAAATATTTTTCTTTTATTTCCTCAACAAAAACTCAACGCGCCTTCCTTTCCCATCATACCTCAGTACATGGCCGGAAAATTGCTGGACATGTGGTCCCAGCATGAGTCCACCCGAAACCCAATCCAACAAATCGTTTCTTTCCTTTTGATTACCTCATCCCTACGAATTGAGTTCTTCCCTAAAAAATATGGGTCGTGCTACGCATCGCCTGGCTTGTCTTTTTAAAACATCGGCCGGGGCGCGAGGCACTGGATATGGCAGCATCGTGCGCATGAGCTTCAACTTCACCTTTGCAACAGATTTACTGTTGCAGAAACCTATCTTCACCTTTGCAACAGAGTGATGTTGCAGAAAACTTTGCAACATAGGTGATGTTGCAGAAACGCGGCTGCTATTGCCGACGCATGCCACAGCAGCACCGCCGACATTTGCCACACCGTCGTTGCAATCGCAATAGGATCCTTGTTGCATAAAAGCAACAAGACCCTCGTCACATTTGCCCCGTGGGCAATGCCGGAGTTGGAGGTGACGTCGGCGATAGGAGGGGCCGCAGCGGCGGAGAGGCAGCCGATGATGGTAGTCTACAGATCTCAATGTAAATTTTATTATATTTGAGGCGATTTGTATTTCCGATGAACTTTTATAATAGATCTGGATTTTTTTCGAAAAAGAAAATGGATGTGGCTAGATCTTAGTCGAACCAAATCCCAGTCAAGTGATAGAACATATAAAAAAGAAAAAAATAAAATAAAATAATTTATCTGCACGGATGTCTACGTATGATAACACGAATATAACATCGATTAAGACTTGATTAAGTCTAAGTCGATCGAGATTTAGCAATGGGGAAAGAAAAAATTCTGCTTTTTCACGTAGCGAGATTAAATGGGGAGAACAGACAAAGTAGTGCCACTGGTCGTACGTTTTGCTGAGGTGACATGTGATTGATTGATGAATCGAAACGTCTCTGGCTAATAATGCTGCCACATCGACCGATGCATATCCTTACAGTGCATCGACAGTGCCGATGTCGGGTGGTGCACGTAATTACAAACTCTCTCTTTTGCGTGCGTGCACCACCACGTGACATAAACTCGTGTTTGCTGTACAGTAAGAAACAAAACAAAGCGTGTAAGCAAAGGCACCTCGGTTCTAGACCAGCGTTCCACGGAAGAGAAGAGCACCACTGCATGCATGCATGCACCGTGGCAACAAGTGTATGCATTCTTCTGTTGAAAAACAACAACAAGAAAGAAGAGGACGAAGAAGAAGAAGCAGTGCGAAACCAATGGGCCGGCGGCGCCCTGACGATCGGAGAAGATCCACCAAATTAAGGATCACGCCGTGAGGCGCAAGCTGGTTAAACCGCCATGCACGCACGCAGGAACAAGACAAAGGCGGTGCGCATCTTTTTTCCATAATTCCGTTGGCTATACTTGGCAAGCCAACCGGGAGACGCAAGCCCAGCACGTAAAAAAGAAAAAGAAGAAAAATAAAATGAAATGGTGCGTGAGAAGCGGTGGCTCGAGATCGATCGGACGGAGTAGTGAGTGCGGGTTTCTCGCCCCGGGCGCGACGTGAGGAATCGGCAACGTACGCGGCGCCCCTACCCACCACCCCACGCGCCGCATCACGGTTCCTTCCTCTCTCTCTCTCTCTCTCTCTCTCTCTCTCTCAGGCCACCAGCCAGGGCCTCTGGCCGAACAAATCCTGCGGTCCAGCTCGCAGATTCCCCCGCGCCGTCTATATATGCGCGCACCTTCCTTCCAGATCCCCCACCACATTCCTATCCTCCTCCTCTCCAACCAGACTTTCTCCGAGCGCTACCAGCTTCCTTCCATCCTCCTTCCTTCGCCGCCGAGGTTTCCTTCGATCGGGAGCGGTGGCGTGTTCCCTGGTTATCCGTGCGTTTCCGTTTGCATGGGGCTGGACGTCGGCGAGATCGGGATGCCCCTCGACCTGGGCCTCGACCTCAAGCTCTTCGTCGCCAAGACCGCCGGCCGGCTGGCCGCCGCGGCCAAGGAGGCGCCCGCCGTCGACGCCTGCATCCGCGGCCTCGAGGAGGAGCGCCGCAAGATCGAGGTCTTCCGCCGCGAGCTGCCGCTCTGCGCCCGCCTGCTCGCCGATGGTGGGTGACCAATCCGTTCATCCTCATGGATTTTTATGTTTGTTTAATTTCTGTTCGGATTTTATTCGCGCGCCGGCCGGTTCGTTTCCCTGACGCCTTGTGCGGTTGCGCGTCGTGCAGTCATCGAGTTCATGAAGGAGGAGGCGGCCAAGAGGAGCGAGCGCCGCGACGCCGACGACAACGACAAGCGGAAATGGATGAGCACGGCGCAGCTCTGGGTCGACAGCCGCGCCACCGACGCCGCCGATCCCGTGGTACATCTTCACTCCTTTCCGTTTCTATTTGTTTACTTTCGCTCTGGTTTGATCTTTATTATCTCCATATAAGTTGTTGCTATGCGATACGATTTCTTTGTAAAAAAAAATTCAATCCTGACCGAAACGAATCCATTCATTTCTTCGGTTTCAGAAGGAGCAGAGGAAGGAGAGCGCCCTGTCCAAGCCGATGCTGCTCGGCGGTGCCATCGGTGCGCCCATGGCAGCCAGCTGCCGTGCAATGCCGCCGCCGGCGGCTCCGCAGTACTTCGGCAGGGACGACAAGATTGTTGGCACACAAGGCCTGCCTGCTCTGCCCATGATTTCTCCGGCTGCGAACAGGCAGTTTTCTCCCCCTGTCGACGACCGCCATCAGGCTTTCGCCGCAAAATTTGCTGCCCCCATGCCACCTCCGGGGCCTGGCTTGCAGACTCATGACCAGCAGTCGAGGAAGACAAGGCGGTGCTGGTCGCCGGAGCTTCACCGGCACTTTGTTGCCGCCTTGCACCAACTCGGTGGCCCTCAAGGTACTTGAGCCATAATTTAACCAAATGCTAGCTGTATGTGCTACTCTAGTTGGAACATTCGAAAAATATTGGAGTCCTTACAGAATTGTTCCATGATGATTGCAGTTGCCACTCCAAAGCAAATCAGGGAGATGATGAAAGTTGATGGCCTCACCAACGATGAAGTGAAAAGCCACCTCCAGGTTAGCAATAGTTTTATCCTTTTATGTGCAAATTTTTGTGAACAATCATCATTTTGAAATGCTATCTGTATATCTTGTCTTGAGACTAATTTGTATCATGTTGATGTTCAGAAATACCGTCTGCACAACCAGAGGTGCCCTAGCTCTTCTTCAGCCAGCCATCCGGTTATGCTGGTGGGCGATCTCTGGGCTCATCAGGAGCAAAGCAGCTCGCAGTCCCGGTCCCCTGAAGGCCCCCTTCAGCTCTCTGTTTCAGGGGTGGCCGTCTCGGCACTCACCGGCAGCGACAGTTCCGAGGAAGACGGCAGGTCGGTAGGCTATAGCCGGAGGTGATCTGAAGGCTTTGGGACTACCGTCGAAGATTTTCATGAGAGAGGTAGAGATAGCTTTGCGGCATGGATGACAATAACGGCATGCACTCTCGATCCAGAGGGTGTGGTGCAGGCCATGGATCCAGGGATATTGGGCGTTGATCCGACGCCCAAAAAATGAACTGATCATGGCCTTGTTCTTGTGATGTACATGAGGCTTTGTTTCGCGAGCGCTTCGGGCAGACCACCAATTTTCGCCCCGAGAAAATACTTACATACATATATAAATGAGATTCGAATATTGTTCAGTTGTTGCTGTGTTGAGAACTTGAGATGATGAATAAAGGTGCTACAGTTTTTGCTACTCGGTTCTTGCTTGCATATGAATGTTCAGCGTCAACCTTGTACTACCTGCTGAACTGCCCTTTTCTGACCAGGTGAAAATTCCATGTTGCTGAAATTTCATCAGCAACAGCATGTCAGCATCGCAGCAAAACCGAGGTCCTCTGAACCAAAGGAACTCAAGGACAAGAGCGCCATGGTTGCGCTCTCCGTTTTCTCCTTCGCATGGCGACCTCGACTGAACCGCGCCATTCTTTTCTGCAACTGGTGCGCGCTCGCCTAACCCTTTCGGGGCTGTTTGTGAAGCGAGTAAATATTTCAGTGTCCAGGCGACAGACAAAATCAAATCTTCAGGGAGAATTGAAGGAAGGAAAGAAGCAAACCGCGGCACGTTCCGGAATCCTGACCATGAGCTGGGACGCCCGCGCTGCACTGATCCCCGATAAGCTGCACGTCGCTGTCCCCTGCATGCCCTAATCGCCATTGTTATCATCCCTGTCGTGGGTCAACAACTATTATACATTAATAACTACTCCTGCCACCGCATCTGTTTGCTGTCTGTGCTTATCCACGGCCTAGTATAATGCAGTATTGATTCGCACGCCGGCTGCCCGATCGCTCTGATGAGCATGTGCCGATTAGACGGACTGGCGCGGTTCGGTGTGGGATTATCCCCGCATAATTTATATGATCAGCAGCAATTATAAAACCAGTTTGGGATTATTGTGATGCGCGTCGCTTTGGTCGCAAGGGGCGCTTTCTTCTTCTTGGCACGCATGGGGAATATCCTCCTTGCTGTTGCTTGCAGCGTCTCCGTCGTCGTCTGCTCGTCTCCATCCGTCCCGCGCGTCCCTTTCGCTGCGGGATGGGGTGCTTTGGCCCTCGGGGCCGCGATAAGCTTGTTTTTGGAATCGTCGGTCAGCTGTTGGTGATCCCGTCGTGAGCGCATAGGGACCTGGCTGAATGAATATCCCCGATCCGATCCTTCTTCGTTTGCGAAGAAAGGAATATTCACATCTTTGTTTTCATATTTTTTTGCTGGCACTCTGTTTTTTTTTTTCAGGGTAAAAGGGAGTTTTTATTCCAAGATGATAGAGTTATACTCCCTCCGTTCCTAAATGTAAGTCTTTTTTGAGATTCCATTACAAACTACATACGGATGTATATAGACATATTTTAGAGTGTAGATTCACTTATTTTATTTCGTATGTACTCCATAGTGAAATCTCTAAAAAGACTTATATTTAAGAACGGAGGGAGTAGATAAGAGAGAAGAATTGCGCAGTGCATGGTGATCCTCTGTGTAGCCAAACTGCTTTGCTACATTCAGTGCAGCTGTATCTTGCGAGGCAATCTGCTACTCTATTCAGATTACCGTGAAGTTTTTCGGAATAAACTCCTGATTCTCTCTGAGGGCTTTGATCTCCAATGCAAGATGACCGTGTGGAGAACGGACAAGTGACTCGTCTCTTAAGATAGATAGGGTCATAGACGAGTACGACTGCACAATGTCCGGAAGCTCGGTGTGTCATTACATGTATCTTTGCTTCCAACACAATTGCAGTGGCAGATATCTGTAGGCAGCAAAAATAACCGTCCCAACGTGGTGTCGCAAAATCATACATGCGGCTGTATGCGCACACTCTGGATATACCGAAGAAAATCCGGCAGGCTTTGCTTGCTCTGATGCGGTTGTGAATAAACATGAATTTTATTTAAAAATATTCTTTTGATGAGGGATATACTCTGTTGCAGCATAGAATCTGAGTGTTTTATTAATACAGTACAATCGCAGATGCTCATATACATTTTTTTTGCTGGCACTCTTTTTTTTTTCAAGGTAAAAGGGAGTTCTTATTCCAAGATGATAGAGTTATAGATAAGAGAGAAGAATTCCGCGGTGCACGGTCATCCTCTGTGTAGCCAAACTGCTTTATTACATTCAGTGCAGCTGTATCTTGCGAGGCAATCTGCTACTCTATTCGGATTATGGTGGTTTTTGGGGAATAAACCCCTGATCCCCTCTCAGGGCTTTGATCTCCAATGCAAGATGACCCTATGGAGAACGAACAAGTGACTCTCTTAGCATAGATAGGGCCATAGACGAGTCCGATTGCGCAATGTCCGGAAGCTCGGTGTATCATCACATGTATCTCTGCTTCCAACGCGTTATTGCGGTGTAACAGGTATCTGTAGGCAGCAAAAATAACCGTCCCATCATGGTGTCGCAAAATCGTACCAGCGGCGGCTGTATGCTCGCACTCTGGATATACTGAAGAAAATCTGGCAGACTTTGCTTACTTTGATGCGGCTGTGAATAAACAAGAATTTTATTATAAAAAACATTCTTATGACGAGGGATATATTCTGTTGCGGCAAAGAATCTAAGTTTTTTAATACAGTACGATTGCAGATGTTCACATACACTCACCCCTATAAACGCATACACGCACACCTTAACCCTATGAGCACATCCAAGATACCGAGTCAGCACAACATCTTGAGATTGACGAAGTCATCAGAGGCGTCTGCTCGGTTTGAACGTCTCCTCCCACTGAACGAACATCGCCGAAAAGAGTGGAACAAATAGAGCAAAATGCGAGCACCAGTGCCATGTCTAGGACTTGAACCCTGGTGGTTTGGTTCCACCTCAAGGAACCCATTTGAGTTATGCACAATTCGCATGAATCGAAATACTTGATATTTCAGTACTTAAATGTTGGTCTGAGTATTTGATATTTGAGTACTTCAATGTTGGTCTGAAACTGATAACAATCACATACATACTCTCATTTTCTGGCACATTTCGCTGCTGACCCTCACGGGGGGAAGGACGAGACACAGTCGAGTGATGGGACAATTTTCTATATCTGACAGTGGAGGACGATCTCTGATATCGAAGATCACCCGCCGACATCCGATGCGTCAGGTAGGGGGTGAAGGCGTCAAACTCTTAGCCAGCCTCTCCAACCATGTCGGATCACGAGCAGCAGCAGCAGCGACCACCTCCAGTACGCATGACCAATCCCAGCAAAGAGGCTTCTTTGTGTGGGGGCAGAAAATCCCCGTCGAAGCTCGTCGGCGAGCAAGTTTCCACCAACAAAAATCCGTTGATTCAGCGTCGACTGAAGGGACCCACCACGTCATGGCTCATGAACCTCCCTTAGTGCTCGGTGGTCTCCTAGGGAGACCTCTCCTGCCTATTTGTGGCCAACTTCTAGGGCACTTTTGTGCGCCCTCGCATGCCTCCACCGTTTCTGCCAGATCCACAACACGGTCACATGATTTCCCCGTAGGCCACCATATTTTACTTTCCGCCATGGAGTCCTCTACGATAAGATGTTGGAGAAGCTCAGGACCCGAGAGATCCTGACGGTGGCCAGTTGTTCGCCCTAGCGAAGAAGTGCGCCAAGACCGATGAGGCACGCACTTTTCATCACACAAGAACCGACCAGACGTAGGTCGGGGGCGCCGACCATGATGACATCGCCGGAAGACGAAGACGTGCAAGGGCAAGCTCGTCCTAGCGGTGTAGCTGCAAGGCCGCAAGACACAACGGGGCAGGCTGGAAGGCGACAAGGAGAAGGTCGAGGCCGCCGGAGAGGGTGCAAGTAAGTGGTGCCCTCTCCATCGATCCAAAGGGAATGGCCTCGGGAACTTCAGGGAAGTCTGAAACTTCACCGGGGTCCATCGCCAGGATGTTGCGAGGTCGACCATGATAGTCACGACAGCTAGGAGCGCGAGGAAGGACGTGGTGCTCGCGGCACTCGCGTCCGCGAAGGGGATCATGACGTGCGCTGATAGCGTGCAAAGTGCGCATGGTTTAGTTGTAGCCTTTTCAAAGTAAGAGTATCGATTCCACAGGCAACACCTTCTAGAGACTTATGGACATGTGACAACAAGTTAGTTCTAGATGCAAAGCAAAATGAAGGCGGAAGGTTGTAATAATTTTGAGTGAAGTGTAGACAAAAGTAAATTGTGCAAAAGAAGTAAAAGAAGAATGCAAAGTGATGAAACCAACAAGAAGGTTAAAGCGTTCTCAGGGAGTCCAGAATTCCCACTAGTATGTGTCTAACATATGCTATAGCATATTCCTAGGTTGGATACTTGAGCCACTCTTGATGTTTGTAATTGGGCGGAGCCGAGTATAGTATACGTTCTACTCGAAGTAGACTCCACATAACGCACACCACTACTGTAGTTTCCCCTCTCCGGTTCTCACTACGGTAATTTAGGGTTCCCCCGTGGATGTGGCCACACTAAGAGTTCTTTATACTCCCCTATCAATTGCAAAGTTCGGTAATAGAGGATAGTGTTGTCACCTCTTTACACCTACATCATAACCTTTACAATGATGGTAATATGCTCCATGTGTTGAATGGGGCCCCTTCACAACATTCGAAGGCTATTAAGTCAAACATTCAACAGAGAATCTCGTATCCTTATAAGATTTCAACACTATACATACTAGGCTTCATCCATATCCATGAGAACTAAGGGAACTACTTACACATGGAGATAGCAAGCATCACATGAATAACAGCGATACGCATGGATGATAAATCAGAGTAATACACGTACGGATCCACTAGGGTTTGGCATTTGATAACCCAGAAGTATAGGGGATCAATTGTAGCTTTTTCGATAAATAAGAGTGTCGAACCCAACGAGGAGCTAAAGGTAGGATTTATATTACCTTCAAGTTCTATCGACCACTGATACAACTCTGTGCACACTTAACGTTCGCTTTACCTAGAGCAAGTATGCAATTATTTTGTAGGTGTAGGGATAAGTTTGCAAGAATAAAACTAGCGGTACTTAGCGAGAATAAAACTATGAGTAATTTGCAAGATAATAAAAATTAGTTGTTTAGTAGAAAGCTTTTGTAACACAAGAGAAAGATTTGTCCCTAGGCAATCGACAACTAGACTGGTAATCATTATTGCAGTTTTACATGAGGGAGAGGCATGAGCTAACATACTTTCCGTACTTGGATCATATGCACTTATGATTGGAACTCTAGCAAGCATCCGCAACTACCAAAGATCATTAAGGTAAAACCCAACCATAGCATTAAGTATCAAGTTCTCTTTACTCCCATATGCAACAACCCCTTACTCGGGCGTAAGCTTCTGTCACTCTAGCCACCCACTATAAGCGAATTATGAATGTAGTGCAACACCCTACAACGGCAATCCCACACGTTTGCGCGACATGGAGGGCATCATAGGACAGCACCAAAATAAAACATACAGCTCAAACCAATGACGATCATCAATCAACCCATAGGACAAAACGAATCTACTCAAACATCATAGGATGGCCATACATCATTGGATAATAATATGTGGCATAAAGCACCATGTTTAAGTAGAGATTACAACAGGGAGAAGAGCTATTACACCGCTGCATAGAGGGGGAGAGAGTTGGTGATGACGGCAACAAAGTTGTTGGTGTAGATCACCATCACGATGATGGCCCCGGCGGTGTTCCGGCACCACCGGGAGAGAGGGGGAGAGAGCCCCTCCTTCTTCTTCTTCCTTGGCCTCCCCCCTAGATGGGAGGAGAGTTCCCCTTCTAGTCAATGGTCTCCATGGCTCCCGGAGGTCAGGAGCTCCTCCGAGATTGGAACTCTCTCTCAGTTCTCTTCTGTTTCGCATTCCTATTTTCTAGCCCTTCACCGTTTTTTAAATTCCCGGAGATCTGTAACTCCGATTGGGCTAAAATATTAACATGATTTTCTTCCAGATATTATCTTTCTTGCGGCCGAAGAAGGGCACCAACCTCCTTACTAGGGCCCCACAAGCTTGCCCGGCGCGCCCAGGGTAGGAGGGCGCGCCGTCTGAGCTTGTGCCCCCTCGGGCATCGTCTCGCGTTGATTCTTTTTCCCCAGAATCACATATATTCCAAAATAAATCTTTGCAAATTTTATCGCGTTTGGAATTCGTTTGATATGGATATTATGCGAAACAAAAAACATGCAACAAACAGGAACTGGCACCGGGTACTAGATCAATATGTTAGTCCCAAAAATAATATAAATATTGCCAAAGTATATGAAAGTTGTAGAATATTGGCATGAAACAATCAAAAAATTATAGATAAGTGGAGACGTATTAGCATTACACGAGCTGAGAGGGGATGGTGGTGAAGATGATGATGGAGATGGAAACTGTCGGCGCCTCCATGCACAAGGTGATGGCGATGGCAGAGTCCTCCTTGTCGATTCGCCCTCTGATACGTCCATTTTGCACCATGCTTTTATATTGATATTTATTGCATTATGGCTGTTATGACACATTATAGCACAATACTTATGCCTTTTCTCTCTTATTTTACAAGGATTACACAAAGAGGGAGAATGCCGGCAGCTGGAATTCTGGACTAGAAAAGGAGCAAATCTGAGAGACCTATTCTGCACAACTCCAAAAGTCCTGAAAATCTATGGAGAATTATTTTGGAATATATAAAAATATTAGGCGAAGAAAGTACCAGAGGGGCCCCACCAGGAAGCCACAAGGGTGGGGCGCACCCTACCCCCTAGGCGCGCCCCCTGCCTTGTGGGCCCCCTGGCAGGCCTCCGGTGCCTATCTTCTGCTATATTATGTGTTTTGACCTGGAAAAAAAATCAAGAGGAAGCTTTTGGGACGAAGCGCCGCTGTCTCGAGGCAAAACCTGGGCAGAAGCAATATAGGGCTCCGACGGAGCTGTTCTGCCGGGGAAACTTCCCTCCCGGAGGGGAAAATCGAAGCCATCGTCACCACCAACGATCTTCTCATCGAGAGGGGGTCAATCTCCATCAACATCTTCACCAACACCATATCCTATTAAACCCTAGTTCATCTCTTGTATCCGATCTTTGTCTCAAAATCTCAGATTGGTACCTGTGGGTTGCTAGTAGTGTTGATTACTCCTTGTAGTTGATGCTAGTTGGTTTATTCGGTGGAAGATCGTATGTTCAGATCCTTAATGATAATTAATACTCCTCTGATTATGAATATGAATATGCTTTGTGAGTAGTTACGTTTGTTCCTAAGGACATGGGAGAAGTCTTGTTATAAGTAATCATGTGAATTTGGTATTCGTTCGATATTTTGATGAGATGTATGTTGTCTCTCCTCTAGTGGTGTTATGTGAACGTCGACTACATGACACTTTACCATGATTTGGGCCTAGGGGAAGGCATTGGGAAGTAATAAGTAGATGATGGGTTGCTAGAGTGACAGAAGCTTAAACCCTAGTTTATGCGTTGCTTTGTAAGGGGCTGATTTGGATCCATATGTTTCATGCTATGTTTAGATTTATCTTAATACCTTTATCATAGTTGTGGATGCTTGCGAGGGGGTTAATCATAAGTGGGAAGTTTGTTCAAGTAAGAACAACACCCAAGCACTGGTCCACCAACATATCAAATTATCAAAGTAACGAACGCGAATCTTATGAGCATGATGAAAACTAACTTGACAGTAATTCCCATGTGTCCTCGAGAGCGCTTTGCATTATATAAGAGTTTGTCTAGGCTTGTCCTTTGCTACAAAAAGGATTGGGCCACCTTGCTGCACCTTAGTTACTTTTGTTACTTGTTACCCATTATGAATTATCTTATCACAAAACTAAATGTTATCGATAATTTCAGTGCTTGCAGAGAATACCTTGCTAAAAACCGATTATCATTTCCTTCTGCTCCTCGTTGGGTTCGACACTCTTACTTATCGAAAGGACTACGATAGACCCCCTATACTTGTGGGTCATCACCCTCCAGAGGCTAGGGCTCTATGTTCTGGAATGGTTTCTAGTGGCTACGGGTCTCTGATTCATGATCCGATCACACCGGGGTAAAATACTGGATCAGGCAGTGGCGACGACTGTTGATACAACAGGCGATACGAGCATGCGTGGTGGTACCTTTGACTCCTTTGTTGAACTTCTTTCTTCTCCCATTCACTTCTCTCTTTTATGGTATATTATATCACGTTAATTTATGTCTTACGTTGTTTCCTCGTACTCTCCAAATACTTCTCGAGATGACATCCTGGTGAAAATAGGCAAAAGAGGTGCACGAATGCGGTAAAATCCAGCAAACCCTACTAGTACAATGCAAAATAAAAAGGTAGAAATAACGTAAATTTTGGACTCATCAACTCACCCAAGCTTAAGTCTTGCTCATCCCCGAGCATGTACGGTAGCTTGTAATAACAAGGTCATCGAGTTTTATGAGGTGCTGATAAATATAGAGGCATGAGTTCGTCACAAGCAATCAGAACACACATAAGATAAACGATAGAACGGGTATTAGCACCTTTTCACTGTTAGGATGATCATGAAGGCTTCCACACCTTGCTACTAAATTTATTAGTGAACGTGTCACAACTCCATGTAATAGGCTATTCATTTTTCAACCAAGAAAATAGCAAGGGGTCCTCAGTTTTTATCATAATACTTGAATATTATTTTTCACCTTTTCTTTGGAAGCATGTTTATTCGCCCATCTCACACTTGTTCTTTTTCATGTGAGATACTCCCTACGTTACGTCATGTAAGGTGTAGTTTTCTAGCATGGTGACCAAGGCACAGAATTTTAAAGATTTTTGGTCGAAATTACCCTTTGTTAATTCATTGGTTTGCGGCAAGTAAATCAATTAGACAAGGAAATGAAGAGATACATGTAATCAAAAGAGAGATACTTTCCTTCTTTTCCTATAAAGAGAGATACAGAAAATCGGGAGAGACATACTTTCCTTATTTGCACCATAAATACCCAAATGTTCCCTCTACACTAGAGGGCACGCCAAAAATACTTTCCCGCCGCCGCAAGCCTCTAACCTTGTGAGATCCCATCTTGGGGCTTTTCCGGTACTTTGCCGGAGGGGGATTCAATCACGGAGGGCCTTGATACATCCATTTTGCATCATGCTTTTATATTGATATTTATTGCATCATGGGCTGTTATTACACGTTATATCACAACACTTATGCCTATTCTCTCTTATTTTATAAGGTTTACATGAAGAGAGAGAATGTCGGCAGCAGGAATTCTGGACTGGAAAAGGAGCAAATATTTGAGACCTTTTCTGCACAACTCCAAAAATCTTGAAACTTCACGGAGAATCATTTTGGAATAAATAAAAAATATTGGGGGAAGAAAGTACCAGAGGGGGCCACCAGCCAGCCACAAGGGTGGAGGGCGCGCCCTACCCCCTGGGCGTGCCCCCGTCCTTATGGGGCCCCTGGCAGGCCCCCGACGCCCATCTTCTGCTATATGGTGTGTTTTGACCTGGAAAAAATCAGAAGGAAGCTTTCGGGACGAAGCGCCGCCGTCTCGAGGCGGAACCTGGGCAGAACCAATCTAGGGCTCCGGCGGAGCTGTTCTACCGGGGAAACATCCCTCCGGGAGGGGGAAATCATCGCCATCGTCATCACCACCGATCCTTTCATCGAGAGGGGGTGAGTCTCCATCAACATCTTCACAGCACCATCCCCTCTCAAACCCTAGTTCAACTCTTGTATCCGATCTTTGTCTCAAAACCACAGATTGGTACCTGTGGGTTGCTAGTAGTGTTGATTACTCCTTGTAGTTGATGCTAGTTGGTTCATTTGGTGGAAGATCATATGTTCAGATCCTTAATGATAATTAATACTCCTCTGATTATGCACATGAATATGCTTTGTGAGTAGTTACGTTTGTTCCTGAGGACATGTGAGAATTCTTGTTATAAGTAATCATGTGAATTTGGTATTCATTCGATATTTTGATGAGATGTATGTTGTCTTTCCTCTAGTGGTGTTATGTGAACGTCGACTACACGACACTTCACCATGGGCCTAGGGGAAGGCATTGGGAAGTAATAAGTAGATGATGGGTTGCTAGAGTGTCAGAAGCTTAAACCCTAGTTTATGCGTTGCTCCATAAGGGGCTGATTTGGATCCATATGTTTCATGCTATGGTTAGGTTTACCTTAATTCTTCTTTCGTAGTTGCGGATACTTGCGAGAGGGGTTAATCATAAGTGGGAGGTTTGTCCAAGGAAGGAAAGCACCCAAGCACCGGTCCACCCACATATCAAATTATCAAAGTAACGAACGCGAATCATATGAGCATGATAAAAACTAACTTGACAACAATTCCCATGTGTCCTCGGGAGCGCTTCGCTTTATATAAGAGTTCGTCCAGGCTTGTCCTTTGCTACAAAAAGGATTGGGCCACCTTGCTGCACCTTAGTTACGTTTGTTACTTGTTCCTTTTACGAATTATCTCATCATACAACTATCTGTTACCGATAATTTCAGTGCTTGCAGAGAATACCTTGCTGAAAACCGCTTGTCATTTCCTTCTGCTCCTCGTTGGGTTCGACACTCTTACTTATCGAAAGGACTATGATAGATCCGCTATACTTGTGGGTCATCAAGACTCTTTTCTGGCGTCGTTCCCGGGGAGTGAAGCGCCTTTGGTAAGTGGAATTTGGTAAGGAAACATTTATATAGTGTGCTGAAATTTACTGCCACTTCTTACTATGGAAAATAATCCTTTGAGGGGCTTGTTCGGGGTATCTTCACCTCGACTGGAAGAGCAAAGAGTTGCTCCTGAACCTACTGCACCTACTGAAAATATTTATTATGAAATTCCTTCGGGTATGATAGAGAAACTGCTAGCTAATCCTTATGCAGGAGATGGAACATTACATCCCGATATGCACCTAATCTATGTGGATGGAGTTTGTGGATTATTTAAGCTTGCAGGTATGCCCGAGGATGTTGTCAAGAAGAAGGTCTTCCCTTTATCTTTGAAGGGAAAGGCATTGACATGGTATAGGCTATGTGATGATATTGGATCATGAAACTACAACCGATTGAAATTTGAATTTCATCAGAAATTTTACCCTATGCATCTGGTTGATCGTGATCGGAATTATATATATAATTTTTGGCCTCGTGAAGGAGAAAGTATCGCTCAAGCTTGGGGGAGGCTTAAGTCAATGTTATATTCATGCCTCAATCATGAGTTCTCAAGAGAAATTATTATTCAAAAAATTTATGCTCAACTTTCTCATAATGATCGATCCATGCTCAATACTTCTTGTACCGGTTCTTTTATGAAGATGGATATTGATTTCAAATGGGATTTATTGGAAAGAATTAAACGCAACTCTGAAGATTGGGAACTCGACGAAGGTAAGGAGTCAGGTATAAACCTTAAGTTTGATTGTGTTAAATCTTTTGTGGATACCGATGCTTTTCGTGAATTTAGCACTAAATATGGACTTGACTCTGAGATAGTAGCTTCTTTCTGTGAATCATTTGCTACTCATGTTATCTCCCTAAGGAGAAGTCGTTTAAATATAATCCTCCCATTGAAGTTAAAGTAGTAGAACCTATTAAAGTTGAAGAAGAAACCATTACTTATAATGTTGATCCTATTGTTCCTACTGCTTAAATCGAGAAACCACCTTTTCCTGTTAGAATAAAGGATCATGCTAAAGCTTCAACTGTGGTTCATAAGAGTTATACCTACACCCCCTGAGAAAATTAAAGTTGAACCTAGTATTGCTATGGTTAAAGATTGCTACCTCTTGAGCACTGCATTGGTTTTCCCTTGAAAAGGAAAGGGTGATGCAACAAAGTAGCGTAAGTATTTCCCTCAGTTTTTGAGAACCAAGGTATCAATCCAGTAGGAGGCTACGCGCGAGTCCCTCACACCTACACAAACAAATAAATCCTCGCAAGCAACGCGATAAGGGGTTGTCAATCCCTACACGGTCACTTACGAGAGTTTAATCTGATAGGTATGATAAGATAATATTTTTGGTATTTTTATAATAAAGATGCAAAGTAAAATAAAAGCAACGGAAATAACTAAGTGTTGGAAGATTAATATGATGGAAGATAGACCCGGGGGCCATAAGTTTCACTAGTGGCTTCTCTCAAGAGCATAAGTATTTTACGATGGGTGAACAAATTACTGTTGAGCAATTGACAGAATTGAGCATAGTTATGAGAATATCTAGGTATGATCATGTATATAGGCATCACGTCCGAGACAAGTAGACCGACTCCTGCCTGCATCTACTACTATTACTCCACACATCGACCGCTATCCAGCATGCATCTAGAGTATTAAGTTCATAAGAACAGAGTAACGCTTTAAGCAAGATGACATGATGTAGAGGGATAAATTCATGCAATATGATAAAACTCCCATCTTGTTATCCTCGATGGCAACAATACAATACGTGCCTTGCTGCCCCTACTGTCACTGGGAAAGGACACCGCAAGATTGAACCCAAAGCTAAGCACTTCTCCCATTGCAAGAAAGATCAATCTAGTAGGCCAAACCAAACTGATAATTCGAAGAGACTTGCAAAGATAACCAATCATACATAAAAGAATTCAGAGAAGATTCAAATATTGTTCATAGATAAACTTGATCATAAACCCACAATTCATCGGTCTCAACAAACACACCGCAAAAGAAGATTACATCGAATAGATCTCCACAAGAGAGGGGGAGAACATTGTATTGAGATCCAAAAAGAGAGAGGAAGCCATCTAGCTAATAACTATGGACCCGAAGGTTTGAGGTAAACTACTCACACTTCATCGGAGAGGCTATGGTGTTCATGTAGAAGCCCTCCGTGATCGATGCCCCCTCCCGCGGAGCTCCGGAACAGGCCCCAAGATGGGATCTCGTGGGTACAGAAGGTTGCGGCGGTGGAATTAGTTTTTTGGCTCCGTATCTGATCATTTGGGGGTACGTAGGTATATATAGGAGGAAGGAGTACGTCGGTGGAGCAACAAGGGGCCCACGAGGGTGGAGGGCGCACCTGGGGGGGGGGGGTAGGCACACCCCCTACCTCGTGGCTTCCTGCTTGATTTCTTGACGTAGGGTCCAAGTCCTCTGGATCATGTTCGTTCCGAAAATCACGTTCCCGAAGGTTTCATTCCGTTTGGACTCCGTTTGATATTCTTTTTTCTGCGAAACTCTGAAATAGGCAAAAACAGCAATTCTGGGCTGGGCCTCCGGTTAATAGGTTAGTCCCAAAAATAATATAAAAGTGAATAATAAAGCCCAATAATGTCCAAAACAGAAGATAATATAGCATGGAGCAATCAAAAATTATAGATACGTTGGAGACGTATCAAGCATCCCCAAGCTTAATTCCTGCTCGTCCTCGAGTAGGTAAATGATAAAAACAGAATTTTTGATGTGGAATGCTACTTGGCATAATTTCAATGTAATTCTTCTTAATTGTCGTATGAATATTCAGATCCGAAAGATTCAAGATAAAAGTTCAATATTGACATAAAAATAATAATACTTCAAGCATACTAACTAAGCAATTATGTCCTCTCAAAATAACATGGCCAAAGAAAGTTCATCCCTACAAAATCATATAGTTTAGTCATGCTCCATTTTCGTCACACAAGAATGCTCTCATCATGCACAACCCCGATGACAAGCCAAGCAATTGTTTCATACTTTAGTAATCTCAAACTTTTTCAACCTTCACGCAATACATGAGCGTGAGCCATGGATATAGCACTATGGGTGGAATAGAATATGATGATGGGAGTTAAGACAAAAAAGGAGAAAGTCTCACATCAACGAGGCTAATCAATGAGCTATGGAGATGCCCATCGATTGATGTTAATGCAAGTAGGGATTGCCATGCAACGGATGCACTAGAGCTATAAATATATGAAAGCTCAACAAAAGAAACTAAGTGGGTGTGCATCCAACTTGCTTGCTCACGAAGACTTAGGGCACTTGAGGAGGCCCATTGTTGGAATATACAAGCCAAGTTCTATAATGAAAAATTCCCACTAGTATATGAAAGTGACAAAACAAGAGACTCTCTATCATGAAGATTATGGTGCTACTTTGAAGCACAAGTGTGGTAAAAGGATAGTAACATTGTCCCTTCTCTCTTTTTCTCTCATTTTTTGGGCCTTCTCTTTTTTTTATGGCCTTTCTCTCTCTTTTTTTTATTCCTCACTTGGGACAGTGCTTTAGAAAAAATGATGATCATCACACTTCTATTTATTTACAACTCAATGATTACAACTCGATACTAGAACAAAGTATGACTCTATATGAATGTCTCCGGCGGTGTACCGGGAGATGCAATGAACCAAGAGTGAAATGTATGAAAGAATTATGAACGGTGGCTTTGCCACAATACTATGTCAACTACATGATCATGCAAAGCAATATGACAATGATGAACGTGTCATGATAAACGGGATGGTGGAGAGTTGCATGGCAATATATCTCGAAATGGCTATGGAAATGCCATAATAGGTAGGTATGGTGGCTGTTTTGAGGAAGATATAAGGAGGTTTATGTGTGAAAGAGCATATCATATCACGGGGTTTGGATGCACCGGCGAAGTTTGCACCAACTCTCAATGTGAGAAAGGGCAATGCACGGTACCGAAGAGGCTAGCAATGATGGAAAGGTGAGAGTGCGTATAATCCATGGACTCAACATTAGTCATAAAGAACTCACATACTTATTGCAAAAATCTACAAGTCATCAAAAACCAAGCACTTCGTGCATGCTCCTAGGGGGATAGATTGGTAGGAAAATACCATCGCTCGTCCCCGACTGCCACTCATAAGGAGGACAATCAAAGAACACCTCATGTTTCAAATTTGTTACACAACGTTTACCATACGTGCATGCTACGGGACTTGCAAACTTCAACACAAGTATTTCTCAAATTCACAACTACTCAACTAGCACAACTTTGATATCACTACCTCCATGTCTCAAAACAATCATCAAGCATCAAACTTCTCTTAGTATTCAACACACTCATAAGAAAGTTTTTACTATTCTTGAATACCTAGCATATTAGGATTATTTAAGAAAATTACCATGCTATTTAAGACTCTAAAAATAATCTAAGTGAAGCATGAGAGATCAATAGTTTCTATAAAACAAATCCACCACCGTGCTCTAAAAGATATAAGTGAAGTACTAGAGCAAAAACTATATAACTCAAAAGATATAAGTGAAGCACATAGAGTATTCTAATAATTTCCGAATCATGTTTGTCTCTCTCAAAATATGTGTACAGCAAGGATGATTGTGGTAAACTAAAAGCAAAGACTCAAATCATACAAGACGCTCCAAGCAAAACACATATCATGTGGTGAATAAAAATATAGCTCCAAGTAAAGTTACCGATGGAAGTAGACAAAAGAGGGGATGCCTTCCGGGGCATCCCCAAGCTTTGGATTTTAGGTGTCATTATATTATCTTGGGGGTGCCATGGGCATCCCCAATCTTAGGCTCTTGCCACTCCTTGTTCCATAATCCATCAAATCTTTCACCCAAAACTTGAAAACTTCACAACACAAAACTCAGCAGAAAATCTCGTGAGCTCCGTTAGCGAAAGAAAACAAAAGACCACTTCAAGGTACTGTAATGAACTCATTCTTTATTTATATTGGTGTTAAACCTACTGTATTCCAACTTCTCTATGGTTTATAAACTCTTTTACTAGCCATAGATTCATCAAAATAAGCAAACAACACACGAAAAACAGAATCTGTCAAAAACAGAACAGTCTGTAGTAATCTGTAACTAACGCAAACTTCTGAAACTCCAAAAAATCAGCAAAAATAGGACGACCTAGACAATTTGTTTATTGATCAGCAGCAATTGGAATCAATATTTTATCACGTTCTGGTGATTTTTAACAATTATTTTTGTGAACAGAAAGTTTCTGGAAATTACAGCAAGATCAAATAACTATCATCCAAGAAGATCCTATACGTTTAACTTGGCACAAACACTAATTAAAACATAAAAACACATCTAACCAGAGGCTAGATCAAATATTTATTCCTAAACAGAAGCAAAAATCAGAAAAACTAAAAATAAAATTGGGTTGCCTCCCAACAAGCGCTATCATTTAACGCCCCTAGCTAGGCATAAAAGCAAGGATAGATCTAGGTATTGCCATCTTTGGTAGGCAATCCATAAGTGGCTCTCATGATAGACTCATATGGTAACTTTATTTTCTTCCTAGGGAAGTGTTCCATGCCTTTCTTTAATGGAAATTGGAATCTAATATTCCCTTCCTTCATATCAATAATTGCACCAATCGTTCTAAGGAAAGGTCTACCAAGAATAATAGGACATGAAGGATTGCAATCTATGTCAAGAACGATAAAATCTACGGGCACATAGTTCCTATTTGCAACGATAAGAACATCATTAATTCTTCCCATGGGTTTCTTAATAGTGGAATCCGCGAGGTGCAAGTTTAAAGAGCAATCATCAAAATCACGGAAACCTAGCAAATCGCACAAAGTTTTTGGAATCGTGGAAACACTAGCACCCAAATCACACAAAGCATAGCATTCATGATCTTTAATCTTAATTTTAATAGTATGTTCCCACTCATCATAAAGTTTTCTAGGGATAGAAACTTCCAACTCAAGCTTTTCTTCATAAGATTGCATCAAGGCATCAACGATATGTTTGGTAAAAGCTTTATTTTGACTATAAGCATGAGGAGAATTTAGCACGGATTGCAACAAGGAAATACAATCTATCAAAGAGCAATTATCATAATTAAATTCCTTGAAATCCAAAATAGTGGGTTTATTAATATCTAGGGTTTTGTTCTCTTCAATCCCACTTTTGTCAATTTTAGCGTCAAGATCTAAAAACTCTGGATTTTTGGAACGCCTTCTAGGTAAAGGTGGATCATATTCAGTCCCATCATTATCAAGATTCATATTGCAAAACAAAGATTTAATAGGGGACACATCAATAACTTTTAGATCTTCATCTTTATTTTCATAGAAATTTGAAGAACACGCTTTCATAAAGCAATCTTTCTTAACACGCATCCTAGCGGTTCTTTCTTTGCACTCATCAATGGAAATTCTCATGGCTTTGAGAGACTCATTGATATCATGCTTAGGAGGAATAGATCTCAATTTCAAAGAATCAACATCAAGAGAAATTCTATCAACGTTCCTAGCCAATTCATCAACTTTAAGGATTTTCTCTTCAAGCAAAGCATTGAAATTCTTTTGCGACTTCAAAAATTATTTAACACTAGTCTCAAATTCAGAGGGCATCTTATTAAAATTTCCATAAGAATTGTTGTAGGAATTACCATAATTATCAGAGGAATTGATAGGATAAGGCCTAGGATTAAAGTTTCCTCTATACGCGTTGTTACCAAAATTATTCCTACCAACGAAATTCACATCCAAAGATTCGTTATTATTCTCAATCAAAGTAGACAAGGGCATATCATTAGGATCATAAGAAACACTTTTACTAGCAAATAATTTCATAAGTTCATCCATCTTTCCACTCAAAACATTAATTTCTTCTATCGCATGCACTTTTTTATTAGTAGATCTTTCAGTGTGCCATTAAGAATAATTAACCATAATATTATCTAGGAGTTTAGTAGCTTCTCCTAAAGTGATTTCCATAAAAGTGCCTCCCGCGGCCGAATCTAAAAGATTTCTAGAAGCAAAATTAAATCCGGCATAAAAAATTTGTATAATCATCCACAAATTCAAACCATGTGTAGGGCAATTACGTATCATTAATTTCATTCTATCCCAAGCTTGTGCAACATGTTCATGATCAAGTTGCTTAAAATTCATAATATCGTTTCTAAGAGAGATAATCTTGGCGGGAGGAAAATACTTAGAGATAAAAGCATCTTTGCACTTATTCCAAGAATCAATACTATTTTTAGGCAAAGACGAAAACCAAGCTTTAGCACGATCTCTAAGAGAAAGGGAAATAGCTTCAATTTAACAATATCATTGTCAACATCTTTCTTCTTTTGCATATCACACAAATCAACGAAGCTATTTAGATGAGTAGCGGCATCTTCACTAGGAAGGCCGGCGAATTGATCTTTCATGACAAGATTCAACAAAGCAGCATTGATTTCACAAGATTCAGTATCGGTAAGAGGAGCAATCGGAGTGCTAAGGAAATCATTATTGTTGGTATTGGTAAAGTCACATAATTTGGTATTATCTTGAGCCATCGTGACAAACAAGCAATCCAACACATGAGCAAACGAGAAGCAAGCGAAAAAGAGGCGGACGAAAAAGAAAGGGCGAATAAAACGGCAAGGGTGAAGTGGGGGAGAGGAAAACGAGAGGCAAATGGCAAATGATGTAATGCGGGAGATAAGGGTTTGTGATGGGTACTTGGTATGTTGACTTTTGCGTGGACCTCCCCGGCAACGGCGCCAGAAATCCTTCTTGCTACCTCTTGAGCACTGCGTTGGTTTTCCCTTGAAGAGGAAAGGGTGACGCAGCAAAGTAGCGTAAGTATTTCCCTCAGTTTTTGAGAACCAAGGTATCAATACAGTAGGAGGCTACGCGTGAGTCCCTCGCACCTACACAAACAAATAAATCCTCGCAACCAACGCGATAAGGGGTTGTCAATCCCTACACGGTCACTTACGAGAGTTTAATCTGATAGGTATGATAAGATAATATTTTTGGTACTTTTATAATAAAGATGCAAAGTAAAATAAAAGCAACGGAAATAACTAAGTGTTGGAAGATTAATATGATGGAAGATAGACCCGGGGGCCATAGGTTTCACTAGTGGCTTCTCTCAAGAGCATAAGTATTTTATGGTGGGTGAACAAATTACTGTTGAGCAATTGACAGAATTGAGCATAGTTATGAGAATATCTAGGTATGATCATGTATATAGGCATCACGTCCGAGACAAGTAGACCGACTCCTGCCTGCATCTACTACTATTACTCCACACATCGACCGCTATCCAGCATGCATCTAGAGTATTAAGTTCATAAGAACAGAGTAACGCTTTAAGCAAGATGACATGATGTAGAGGGATAAATTCATGCAATATGATAAAAACCCCACCTTGTTATCCTCGATGGCAACAATACAATACGTGCCTTGCTGCCCCTACTGTCACTGGGAAAGGACACCTCAAGATTGAACCCAAAGCTAAGCACTTCTCCCATTGCAAGAAAGATCAATCTAGTAGGCCAAACCAAACTGATAATTCGAAGAGACTTGCAAAGATAACCAATCATACATAAAAGAATTCAGAGAAGATTCAAATATTGTTCATAGATAAACTTGATCATAAACCCACAATTCATCGGTCTCAACAAACACACCGCAAAAGAAGATTACATCGAATAGATCTCCACAAGAGAGGGGGAGAACATTGTATTGAGATCCAAAAAGAGAGAGGAAGCCATCTAGCTAATAACTATGGACCCGAAGGTCTGAGGTAAACTACTCACACTTCATCGGAGAGGCTATGGTGTTGATGTAGAAGCCCTCCGTGATCGATGCCCCCTCCGGTGGAGCTCTGGAACAGGCCCCAAGATGGGATCTCGTGGGTACAGAAGGTTGCGGCGGTGGAATTAGGTTTTTGGCTCCGTATCTGATCGTTTGGGGGTACGTAGGTATATATAGGAGGAAGGAGTATGTCGGTGGAGCAACATGGGGCCCACGAAGGTGGAGGGCGCGCCTGGGGGGGTAGGCGCGCCCCCTACCTCGTGGCTTCCTGCTTGATTTCTTGACGTAGGGTCCAAGTCCTCTGGATCATGTTCGTTCCGAAAATCACGTTCCCAAAGGTTTCATTCTGTTTGGACTCCGTTTGATATTATTTTTCTGCGAAACTCTGAAATAGGCAAAAACAGCAATTCTGGGCTGGGCCTTCGGTTAATAGGTTAGTTCCAAAAATAATATAAAAGTGAATAATAAAGCCCAATAATGTCCAAAACAGAAGATAATATAGCATGGAGCAATCAAAAATTATAGATACGTTGGAGACGTATCAAAGATCTCTTGGTCGATAATATTGATGGGCATGTTATTTGTTTCTGTGGTGAAGCTGCTAGGATTGCTAAACCTGATACTAAAGATAAACATAGACCTGTTGTTGGCATGCCTGTTGTTTCCGTTAAAATTGGAGATCATTATTATCAAGGCTTATGTGATGTGGGTGCTAGTGTGAGTGCAATTCCTTATACCTTGTACCAAGAAATTATGAATGATATTGCACCTGCTGAGATAGAAGATATTGATGTTACTATTAAGCTTGCCAATAGAGATACTATATCACCAATTGGGATTGTTAGAGATGTTGAAGTCTTGTGTGGAAAAATTAAATACCCTACAGATTTTCTTGTTCTTGGTTCCCCACAAGATGATTTTTGTCCCATTATATTTGGTAGACCTTTCTTGAATACTGTTAATGCTAAGATAGACTGCGAGAAAGATATTGTTACTGTTTATTTAGGGGATATGTCTCATGATTTTAATTTCTCTAAATTTCGTAGACAACCCCATGATAAATAATTGCCTAGTAAGTATGAAATTATTGGTCTTGCTTCTATTGTCGTGCCTCCTACTGATCCTTTAGAACAATATTTGCTAGACCATGAAAATGATATGTTTATGAAAGAAAGAAGGGAAATAGATGAAATATTCTTTAATCAAGGGCCTATTTTGAAACATAATTTGCCTGTAGAAATCCTTGAGGATCCTCCTCCACCCAAGGGTGATCCCATGTTTGAGCTTAAACAATTACCTGATACTTTGAAATATGCTTATCTCGATGAAAAGAAGATATATCCTGTTATTATTAGTGCTAACCTTTTAGAGCATGAAGAAAATAAATTATTGAAAACTCTGAAGAAGCACCGTGCCACTACTGGATATACTCTTGATGATCTTAAGGGCATTAGTCCTACTCTATGTCAGCACAAAATTAAATTGGAGCCTGGTGCTAAACCAGTTGTTGATTACCAACGATGGTTAAATCCGAAGATGAAAGAAGTGGTAAGAAATGAAATACTAAAGCTTTTGGAGGCAGGTATAATTTATCCTATTGCTGATAGTAAATGGGTAAGTCCTGTTCATTGTGTCCCTAAGAAGGGAGGTATTACCGTTGTTCCTAATAATAAGAATCAATTGATTCCACAAAGAATTGTTACAAGTTATAGAATGGTAATTGATTTTTGCAAATTGAATAAAGCTACTAGAAAAGATCATTACCCTCTACCTTTTATTGATCAAATGCTAGAAAGACTATCCAAACATACACATTTTTGCTTTCTAGATGGTTATTCTGGTTTCTCTCAAATACTTGTGTCAAAAGATGATCAGGAAAAGACCACTTTTACTTTCCCTTTCGGTACCTTGGCTTATAGAAGTATGCCTTTTGGTTTATGTAATGCACCTGCTACCTTTCAAAGATGTATGACTGCTATATTCTCTGACTTTTGTGAAAAGATTGTCGAGGTTTTCATGGATGATTCTCCGTTTACGGAACTTCTTTCGATGATTTCTTAAGCAACCTTGATCGAGTTTTGCAGAGATGTGAAGAAACTAATCTTGTCTTGAATTGGGAGAAGTGCCACTTTATGGTTAATGAAGGTATTGTCTTGGGGCATAAAATTTCTGAAAGAGGTATTGAAGTTGATAAAGCTAAAGTAGATGCTATTGAAAAGATGCTGTGTCCTAAAGATATCAAAGGTATAAGAAGTTTCCTTGGTCATGCTGGTTTCTATATGAGGTTTATTAAAGACTTCTCTAAAATTTCTAGGCCTCTCACCAATCTCTTGCAAAAAGATGTTCCTTTTGTTTTTGATGATGATTGTGTAGAAGCATTTGAAATACTTAAGAAAGCTTGATTTCTGCACCTATTATTCAACTGCCTTATTGGAATTTACCCTTTGAAATTATGTGTGATGCTAGCGATTATGTTGTTGGTGTTGTTCTAGGACAAAGAGTTGATAAGAAATTGAATGTTATTCATTATGCTAGTAAAACTCTAGACAGTGCCCAGAGAAATTATGCTACTACTGAAAAAGAATTTTTAGCAGTTGTGTTTGCTTGTGATAAGTTCAGATCTTATATTGTTGATTCCAAAGTAACTGTTCACACTGATCATGCTGCTATTAAATATCTTATGGAAAAGAAAGATGCCAAACCTAGACTTATTAGATGGGTTCTCTTGTTACAAGAATTTGATTTGCATATTATTGATAGAAAGGGAGCTGAGAACTTTAGCAACGGTGCATACTCGGGGAGAATAGTTTTATCTTGAAATTAAGTGAAGGGATCATCTTATAATGCTACCGTCGTACTAAGCAAAATAAGATGCATAAAGGATAAACATCACATGAAATCAAAATATGTGACATGATATGGCCATCATCATATTATGCTTTTGATCTCCATCTCCAAAGCAACAACATGATCTCCATCGTCACCGACGCGACACCTTGATCTCCATCATTGTGTCCCGGTCGTCTCGCCAACTATTGCTTCTACAACTATTGCTAACGCATAGCGATAAAGTAAAGCAATTTACATGACGCTTAGTGATTGACACGCAGATCATACAATAAACTAAAGACAACCCTAAGGCTGTTGTCGGTTGTCGTACTCATTGACATGCAAGTCGTGAACTTATTGCAAAACATGATCTTCTCATACATCAACATATATCATACCACGTCTTGACCATATCACATCACAACATACCCTGCAAAAACAAGTTAGACGTCCTCTACTTTGTTGTTGCAAGTTTTACGTGGCTGCTACGGGCAACTAGCAAGAACCATTCTTACCTACGCAAAACCACAACGGTGATTATCAAGTTGCTATTTAACCTTCTGCAAGAACCACCATAGTCAAATCAGATTCAACTAAAGTGGGAGAAACAGACACCCGCCAGCCACCATCATGCAAAATAGGTTGCATGTTAGTCGGTGGAACCGGTCTCATGTACGTGGACATGTAAGGTTGGTCTGAGCCGCTTCATCTCACAATGCCGCCGAATCAAAATAAGACATTGGTGGTAAGCAATATGAACATCATCGCCCACAACTCCTTTGTGTTCTACTCGTGCATATCATCTACGCATAGACCTGGCTCATGATGCCACTGTTGGGGAACGTTGCATGAAAAATAAAAATCTACGCACACGCAAGATCTATCCAAGGAGATGCATAGCTACGAGAGGGGGAGAGCATCTACATACCCTTGTAGATCGCTAAGCGGAAGCGTTTATCAACGCAGTTGATGTAGTCGTACACCTTCACGATTTGTTCCGATCAAGCACCGAACGTACGGCACCTCCACGTTTAGCACACGTTCAGCTCGATGACGTCCTCGCCTTCTCGATCCAGCAAGAGGGGTGAAGTAGTAGATGAGTTCCGGCAGCACGACGGCGTGGTGACGGTGGTGGTGAAACTATTTCCGCAGGGCTTCGCCAAGCACAACAGATTTAGGCAGAGGAGGAACTAGAAGGTTAGCCTAGCTCTAATTAGTCAACTAGGACCAACTAGAACTAGAAGAACTAGAGGAGGCTCCAAAACTTGTGTTCTAGGGGCTAGCCCTGCTCCTCTATTTATATGTTGAGCCTGGGGGTCGTACTTGGGGAGAGGGCCTCCCCAAAGTCAGTTTGGAACGCAAGGAAGAGTCGTTCTCGGATTCCAGTACCAGACGCCATGGTCCTCGGCGTCTAGCCCAGGGCCAGACGCCAGGGTCCCTGGCGTCTGGTCCATGACCTCCGCAAAACTTCCTTTTGCACCCACCAAAAGCCCCGTGGGCCTTACCCCTTGGCCCAACCAACCTTCCGGTGATCCGATAATTATCTGGTGTATTCTGGAACTCTTCCGGAGGCCGAATACTATCATCCTATATATCAATCTTTACCACCGGACCATTTCGGAGGTCCTTGTTATGTTCGTAATCTCATCTAGGACTCTGAACAACATTCGATCACCAATATACATAACTCATATAATAATATATCGTCAACGAACGTTAAGCGTGCGGACCCTACGGGTTCGAGAATGATGTATACATGACCGAGGCACTCTCCGGTCAATATCCAATAGCGGGACCTAGATGCCCATATTGATTCTACATATTCTACGAAGATTTTTATCGGTCGAACCTTTATGACGACATACGTAGTTCCCTTTGTGTGTCGGTATGTTACTTGCCCGAGATTCGATCGTGGGTATCTCCATACCTAGTTCAATCTCATTACCGGTAAGTCTCTTTACTCGTTCTGTAATACATCATCTTATAACTAACTCCTTGGTCACTTTGCTTGCGAGCTTCTTGTGATGCTGTATTACCAAGGGGGGCCAGCGATACCTTTCCGTCATATGGAATGACAAATCCCAGTCTTGATCCATGCTAACTCAACAGATACCTTCGGAGATACCTGTAGAGCACCTTTATGATCACCTAGTTACGAAGTGACGTTTGATACACACAAGGCATTCCTCCGGAGTCCGGGAGTTGCATGATCTCATGGTCGAAGGAAGAAGAAGAAGGCATTCCTCCAGAGTCCGGGAGTTGCACGATCTCATGATCGTAGCAGAATAGGGTCATCTTTGCAAAAGGAATACGTAGAGTGACCGTTCAGAACCATGAGGAAAACCACTCATCAAGTCAACAACCCCTGCAAGGATGTTGTTAGGTCACAAAGAACCGGATACTTTATGCTCAAAAGGAAAGAAAGAAATGCAGGAAGAATCATTAGAACCCGCTTCCGTACAACCCCCCTCACAAAATGTATAGAGGGTAATACGGACCTTTGACAATTTGTATCTACTTTTTTTTTGTATGTAACGTATACGCCAAGCACCTCACTTGGGCCAGCCCATTTGCACTGGCATGCGATACAAAATAGCGAAAAAGGATAACACAAGCTGGGAAGCGAAGCCGTGACCTCCCACAACATAAACTTTTGACCAAAACCACTCGGACAGTAAGCCTTTAGTGAATGATGTAAAGCTAAACACTTTAAGTAACGGACGGGCTGGGAATTGTAAAAAAAATTAGGAACACTTTGTGAACCGCTCTCTTTTCCATAGTTTTTTTTTATTTTCGTTTTCCTGTTACATGTCTTCTTTCTTTTTCAAAAGATGGTTGTGCTTTTAGAATAAGGCTCAAAATTTCAAACAGTTTGTTATTTCCAAAAAAATTGTAAATTAAGAAATATTTGCCTTTTCAAAAAATTTAAGGTAATTTCAAAAAATGTTCATGTCTTTAATTTTTTCAGAATATCAAAACACGAACAATTTATTGGAAAGCATGAACAAAATTGTGAAAACAAACATTTTCTGAGGGCATGAACTAAAATTTAAATTCCAAAACATTTTTCCAAATACGAACAAATGGTGATACCAAAAAACTGTTCTAAAATTTCCGAACATTTTTTCAATTTGTGAACAAGATTTTTCGAAAATGGGAATATTTTTTAAATTCCGAACAAATTCCATTAGGCTCCCAGCCGGAGCGATACCGTCTCTTAGTTGGGCAAGGCCTAAGATTTTTTTATTTTCTAATTTTTCGTTTTTATTCTCTTTTTCCGTTTATTTATTTTTTTTCTTCTTTTTAAACTTTATTATTCTTTTGAAACCTGTTCAAAAAATTGAAATACCAAAATAACAGTTTTAATTAACTATTTAAATTGTGATTTTAAATTCTTTTTTCCTTCAAATATTTAATAAATGCTTTAAAGCATTTTCTGTTTTCAATTCTATCATTTTGTATTTATTAGTTATGTTAAAAACTTAAAATGATGATTTTAAGTACCTATATAAATTATGATTTTAAATACCTTTTTCCTTCAAACATGGCATGTATGTCTAATCGGACACGTTACGTAGAACATGGTGTTTTTTTGGACAAGTTCTACATTTCCTGGAGTTTTCTCGATGAAAAAAGGACAATTAATGGCAGAACATGTTGCAACGTGCATACGGTGTCAGAAGTCATTCAAACCAGGTATGGATGTCTTACATGGGCATGCCCATTTGCTTGCAAAAGTTGGGATCAGTCCTAATATTTCCAGAGAAATACCATGTTCAATGGAGAGTGTACGGATAGACCAGAAAGATCTGTTTAGGAGCACCTCATTTCTCGACATCCCTCAAATGACCCCATTTTTTTCATGGCCTTGTCTATACCTACTAATAAAAGGGCTATTGCTTCTTCCGCCCTAATTTTCGTCCGTAATTTTCGTTCACCTGACGTTAATCTGTTTTCGTCCGTCCATCACATATGCCAGTGTGTTTTTTGTCCATCGGTACGCCCGCTTGGGCCTCAGCCACGTGACCCCGTCCGTCCAACTTCTTCGTCGTCACAAAAACAAGCTGAATAGATAGTCCCACATTGTTTTTTATATGTATACAATCCCACCAGTTCAAATATGTTCACGAGTTCTAAACAACAAGCACCCTCTAAGGCCTCGAAGGAGTTGGTCAGAGAAGGAATTATTGGGGATGAAACCCAACCTCGACGAGAGGCAGTCGACGCTTTGAACAGAGAAGAGAGAGAAGGAGGCCGAGGCCTGGACATGGCCGGTAGATTCCAGCAGAGAAGAGAGAGGAGACCGGGGTTAGAATCTCCGGCGGCGCGCCCTCACGACGACTACGGTCGGCCGGTTCACATCAAGCCCCCATGCGCATCCTCCGGCAACATCAAGGTCTACGCAGGGCCGACAACGAGGTGGACGAGCTGTTGCTCGCGTCCATGGCAGACACGGGGCTGGCCGAGCTCCTGCCCTTGCCATGGCGGGCTGGTGGTGCCCGAAGGATGCATGAATATCTAGGGTTAATTGGAGAGATGGGCCTCGGCTAGGAAAGTTTGGCCACGCTCAAACTACCTTTGCGGCCGGCTACGCAAGGGAGTTTGGAAAACAGTTTTGAAGTGTGAAAAATTCCCCTGATTAATTTAAATGTGCTTAATCCAGGAACATATGCTGATGAGGATGGGAGCCGAGCCGATGACACACAAAAAATGTATAAAAGCTCACAAAATTGCCTCATGCGGATGAGAAAATTAACTACACATTTGAGTATTTTTTTCTGAAATATGACTATGTTTGTGGCAGAAAGAAAACAAAAACTCAAATGTGTAATTTTACAGAAAAATAAAATTAGGTGCAAACAATCAAAACATCTATCCAAAAAATAAAATTAGGTGCAATCAATCGAAACATGTATGCTCTACATGAAAAAAAAACTACACATTTGAGTTTTATTTTCTTTTTGCCACAAACATAGTCATATTTCAGGTACAATGAGCAAAAAGATCATGTGAAAAAATAAGACTTCATAATATAAAATTAAATAAACTAACTATGAGATTTGAATATTTTGTAGAAAAAAAGTGAATATGGGTCACCTAAAAGAATTGTTAGCCTCTTAGATTTCATCAATCAATTTAAAATTATTGCAGCAGGATAAGGTTTTAAAATTTGGAATGTTGTTATAAATGTCATGAAATGAGATTTTGCATAGTAAAAGAAACTCTTATTCTATGCACGAAGGGTACAATTACAAGCTAGAAAATCCACACTAGCGGTAGATACTCTATAGCTATCAATCTATGTACAAAACAATGCATGTCTTTGTAACTATTTTTGGCACTATTAAACTTGAATTGGGAAATTAAGCTTTAGTAATATTTCATATTCATGGTTTATGCTATTAGTGCTTCTTCGCCATGTTGAAATGGTGGGTGTGTACCTGTGTGGGGTCTTGAACAATTTTTTATTAAGATTGAGGCATTTTTTTCTCCCGTTGCAACACACGGGCATATTTGCTAGTATGACTAATTCAAGGCACCAAGCCAAATCGTTTGAGCTTTTGCCGAGTTTCGCATTTTCTGGAGTTTTTTGGGTGAAAAAAGCCGATTAATGGCAGAACGTGTCACAACGTGCATACGGTGTTGGAAGTCTTTCAAACTAGGTATGGATGCCTAAAATGGGCATGCCCACTTGCTTGCAAAAGTTGGGGCCCGTCCCGAGATTTCCAAAGAAATACCATGTTCAATGGAGAGTGTTTGGATAGGCCAGAAGGGTATGTTTGAGAGCACCTCATTTCTCGATATCCCTTAAATGGCCCAATTTTTTCATGGCCTTGTATGACCAATTCAAGGCACCATGCCAATTGTTTGGGTTTTCGCCCAACTTTGCATTTTCTGAAGTTTTCTTGGTTAAAAAGGCCAATAAATGGCCGGATGTGTCACCACTTGCATACGGTGTCGAAAATCAGCCAAACCAGGCATGTGCCTACCATGGGCATGTCCACCTTCTTGCAAAAGTGGGGTTCATTTTAAGAATGCCAAAAAATAGACTATATTCAACTGAGGATGTTCGGATAGGCCGGAAGGGTCCGTTTGAAAGCTCGTTGTTTTTAGACATCAGCTAAATGACCCCAAATGTTTTCCACCAACTTCTATGACCAATTCACGGCACCATGCCAAGTTGTTTGGATTTTTGAAAAGTTAGGGATTTTCTGAAGTTTTCTCGATGAAAATAGACCGATAAATGATCAGACGTGTCGCAGCATGTAAACGGTGTTGGAAGTCGTTCAAACGTAGTATGGATGCCTCATATGTTCATGCCAGACGGTTACAAGTTGGTACCATTTATCCATAGCCTAAAAAAAATACTAGTTTAGATGAGTGTATTTGTAATTTTCATCATTATCAATTAACATGAACATTTTATTTTATCCTAAGAATTTCATGAAATTTCTCAACAATTTTGGAATTTGAAAATTTGTATGAAATTTTTACAAACTTGAACACTTTTTCCAAAAATGTTCACAAATTACGAAAAATGATGAAAATTTCAAACAAAAATGCAAACCACGTACCTTTTTAAAAAAAATATCAACTTCTTTGAACGGCATACATTTCTTAAATTTGTGAAAGAAAATTCAAAAACTGGAACGTTTTATGAAATTTTAGAACATTTTTTAGAATTGTAAATAATATTTGAAAACAAGAACATTTTATGTTATGCCAAACAATATTTCAAAATTTTGTACAAGTTTCACATAGAATAATAAAGTTCAAAAGTTGAAAAATCAATTAAGAAAATGAAAAAAAACGAAAAAATTGAAAAGAGAAAAATGCTTAGGCCCTAGAAAATAAGAAATGTTTCCTGAAAATGTTAGTATATTTGCAAAAAATGTAGTGTTTCGGATAATGCTTGAAAATTTGAAAAAGTATTTGCATTTAAAAAAATCTAAATCTTAATAATTGTTCATGTTTCAAGAAAATATTCACATATTTGATAAATTATTCGTCTTTTCAAAAAAATGTTTGCTGTTTCAGAAAAGTGTTTGCAATTATGAAAAAATGTCTTAAAATTTTGAAAATATTCATAAAATCAAATTGTTTTTCTTATAAAAAGGTCCATGAATTTAAAAAAATTCTAGTTTTGGAAAAAGTTTCGTATTTTAAAAAATATTCATGTTTTCAAATAATATTCCAAAAGATGAAAAACAGATTAGCATTTTTTAGCCTTTAAAACGCTTTAGATACAATACTCCCAGTTCGGTCGCTACAGTGTCCAGCCTGGTTGTACAATACCAATTTTTATCACAGTATAAAAAAGAATGTCCTACAGTACGTCCATCCTAGGTGATAAAGAGCTGCGCTACATATGTATCACAAATCGTGTTGGTTCTGGTGGCTATTATAATAAGTTCACAATCGCTGCTGGTCCTGGGTTCGGTCTAATAGGGGCATCATTTTTTTGAGCAACTAGTTAATGAGCGCTCCTTCGGAAGTCTCACAACAATCAGCGCCACTTGGCGCTCTCAGTCGCCCGTCGCGTGTCGCGCTCTGGGCGCTCCCTCCGGATTTGTTTTTTTTTAATTTTTCTGCACGCATTCTCGGCCTTTTAAACGGTTTTATTTGGGTTTTTTTACGTTTCGATTTTTCACCGGTCTTCCTTAGCATTTGGACAAAAAATCGGAAAGAAAATTGTGCGAAAAACGCTTTTATTTATTTATTTTTTCATTTCGCGAGAGGCACGCTTTTGCTTTCGCGAAAGTCACGGCTGTGCCTTTCGGAAAAGAAAAAAAGTGTTTCTATTTTTTCCTTTCGCGAGAGTCACGGTTTTGCTTTCGCGAGAGTCACGGCCGTGCCTCTCGGAAACGAAAAAAAGAACGTGTTTTCTGTTTTTTTTCCTTCCGTGAGATGCACGGTTGTGCTTTCGCGAGAGTCACGGCCGTGCCTCTCGGAAACGAAAAAAAACGTGTTTTCTATTTTTTTTCCTTCCGCGAGAGGCCCGGTTTTGCTTTCACGAGAGTCACGGCAGTGCCTCTCGGAAACAAAAAAAATGCTTTTTCTCTTTTGTTTTCTTCCGCGAGTGTCACGGTTTTGGTTCTGCGAGAGGCACGGTTTTTTTCTTTCGCGAGAGGAACGGGCGTGCCTCTTTCGGAAAGGGAAAAAACCCGTGCTCCCGGTTCGGTTTTTCGGTCCGGTTTTTTTCGTAAAAAAATTTCGTCAAAACCTATCAACATGGGATCTAGTTTTGAAGATCTCGACGCGAGAAATCCAAAGATGAAAACGGTTCAAGATTTGGACGCACGATTTAAGAGATAAAACATTTTGAATAAACGGGTCTACGAAAAAAGGAAAGGTGGAAGTGATCTTTACAATGAGTACTCCTAAATTAGTGATTTCGTTTTTTTTATTCTCAATCTGTGCTACTCTCACAAACGATCCATGCTACAGTACATACCCACTAATGGGCCGGCCCAAGGAGTAGTCAGAATCTAACAGATCTCGGCGTCAGTAATGGGCCGGCCCAAGGCGGAGTCAGAACGTGACAGAAGTGTTAGAAACATACCTTTTTATTATGAAGGAGTATGGACATATCTCGTCCGTTGATGTGTTTAGGGAGTTGTACCGTAGTAGAAGTGTTAGAAAAACAAAATTGTAATTTTCTAGAACTGTAGCACAATTTTCAGATTTCATTTGATTGCTACGATAGCAAAAAGAACTAGTACGGCATCAAGTTTTCACAAATCTAAAGGCCTGAAATGAAAGGTATGGGGATCATATTTACACTTGGTATGTGAAAGCTGGTAAAGCAGATCACTTTTTTTCATGAAAGCAGCTCACTTAGTAGACTGAACAAAAGCTAACACCAAGTGACGGAACAACTGAACAGATATTTCACATGATTGCATCCGCAAGCAAGCAATAAGCAAAACTAAGATCTGTAAAGAGTCGCTCCCATTAATTTCTAAAGTATCGTACATTTCAAAGACAGAAGGTGAAAACTGCAACGACTGAAGGTGCATATGCACGTCCATTCACAAATGCCAAATATATGGTCATCCGGACAGCATTTTAGAGGGTTGAGCCTTTAAAATGGGTAAACCCATGATTTTCCTCTTTGTAGTTGAGCCACTTTACTAAAATGTTACCAGATTGTTTCAATAAAAAGTTATATCAGAAAGATATTCATATGACGAAGGTAACAACAATCTTCTGTCCATTTTCATTTCAGCATGCCATCCCAAAAGGTACAAAGAGCGATGAAAATTTGAACTATTTGAGGATACTAACCAAAATCAGCAGCTAGTATTTCAAAATTGCAAATATCTAGAGCACATCGCATCAAAAGTACTACTTCCCTTAGGCTAGTTTAAACATTAAAAATATGCTAAGATTTGTTGCAAATCCCCAGGCTCGATTGCAACTGGAAGCACTCTTTCAGAACTGCAAGGAAACTCACTCATGAAGTTGTTTGTCACTCCATGGTATCAATGGAAACTCACTCATGAAGTTGTTTGTCACTCCATGGTATCATGGGACACATGGAGAATTATATACTAAATTTTAACATCAAATAAAAAATCATAATAACGGTAAGTGTACAGTGCTGAAAGAGACTACTTTGCTTGTACTGTGAATATTTCTCAGAAGGTCATAGAGAACATAAAAGATTCAAAAAAAAAAAACAACGGGGGAGGAGACCCGTGGCTTTGTGTTTAAAGGGAGAATGTGAGATACTAAATTATTCGACCTAAGATTTGTTGCAAATCCCCAGGCTCGATTGCAACTGGAAGCACTCTTTCAGAACTGCAAGGAAACTCACTCATGAAGTTGTTTGTCACTCCATGGTATCAATGGAAACTCACTCATGAAGTTGTTTGTCACTCCATGGTATCATGGGACACATGGAGAATTATATACTAAATTTTAACATCAAATAAAAAATCATAATAACGGTAAGTGTACAGTGCTGAAAGAGACTACTTTGCTTGTACTGTGAATATTTCTCAGAAGGTCATAGAGAACATAAAAGATTCAAAAAAAAAAAACAACGGGGGAGGAGACCCGTGGCTTTGTTTTCAAAGACAAAGATCTGAAAAGCAGTTGAAAACTGGGACGACTGATGTATGTGCACGCAAAAACACGAACTATAGGGTAGTATGTACAACATTTTCAAGGGTTGAGGATAAAAAATGAGCAAACTCGTGATTTTCCTCTTTGTAGTTGGGCCTCTTTACTAACACGTCACAAGATATCAGGAAGATATTCACATGAACAAAGGTAACAACAATCTTCTTTAAATTTTCATTTCCAGCCTGCCATGCCTAGAGTTTTGGGGCTTACTAGAAGAAGGATTCCAAAAGGTGCCGCGAAGGAGATTTTTCTACCCGGCCAGATTTTTGTATTCGGCGGTTTCGCACTGCGTGCCAATTCGGTTGGCCACCTGGAGCAGATCGACAGCTACGCCCCTGGTTACCATATCAGTTTTGAAAATCTGAACTATGTCACTGATATCCGAGGAGACTTGATCTTCCAAGGGTTCGCGGCCCCAACCGCCACTCCGGCCTTAGATCCAGAGCACATTATCAGGTCCGAAGACGGGAGTCTAGAGCCCGCCAGACTCTCTGCGGCCTTAGAGCTCCACACTGGAAAACCAGAGGGAATAGCGTCTCCGGCAATCATTACAAAGCCGGACTCCTCTCCGGACACTAACCCCGAACCCTGGACGCCCGCGCCATGCGAGCTCGGCTCGGAAACTTCCGACCCCGTCTAAACCTCGCTCTTAAACGAGGCTCTGGACTTAATGCGATCCCTCGTCATCACAGAGGAACCGCTTCCGAACTACGCCGAGACCGGACTAGGGGCTGAAAACAGGGAATTTTACATCCCACCCACCTCCCACTTTATAACCACTGTCGAGGATTTAACTGACATGCTTGACTACGCCTTCGAAGCATCTACGGTATGGACGACGATAGCGGAGAGGAGCAGACCCAAAACCCGCCGTTCAGCGGATGTTGGACGGCCACCTCCTCATACGACGTATACATGGTGGACACACCCGAAGAAGGCGACGACGATGAGGAGAAGAACCCAGTCGAGGATAAACCTCCTGAGATACAACCGAAATGTCGACGTCAGCGGCGCCGCTCTAAATCACGTCGTGAAAGAGACAGCAATACTGGCACCGAAAACTATGATACTCCGAAGAACGCCGAAGACCAAGACGACCCCATCGAACCAACATCCGAACAGGATGATCGGGAGGACGGGCAGGTTGACCCTGACGAGCAAGCAGGGAACAAAGACTCGAAGGACAGCAACTATTTGCCACTCTCCGAGGACGACGTGAGCCTCGGCGACGAAGATTTTATCGTGCCAGAGGAACCAATAGAACAAGAGCGCTTTAAGCGCCGGCTAATAGCCACGGCGAGAAGCCTAAAAAAGAAGCAACAACAGCTTCAAGCTGACCAAGATCTGCTCAACGACAGATGGACTAATGTCCTGGCAGCGGAAGAATACGGCCTCGAACGCCAAACAAAGAGTTACCCGAAGCGTAAGCTGCTACCTCAATTCGACGATGAGGCGTTGAAGCCTATACCACCCGCGCGTAATGCGACGGACGGTCCCGATCGACCACCACGTGGCCGGGATAGAACGACAACTCAAGTCGAACACCAGCCCGCACCACCGCGCCGTAAAAGCAGAGAAACAACAGCTCGGGATACACATATGACCTGCGACAGGACCTAGAAAATAGAGCAGGTCAGACCAGATCAATGTATGGATCGCGGGGGCACGCCCCGGCGCGAGAGGACGGTTACCAATCCCGGCGCGGCAAGTACAACCACGCCCCAGCAGAAAACCGCATACGGACTTCATCCGAACTACGCCGTGACACGACACGATATAGGGGCGCTGCACACCCCCTATGCTTCACCGATGAGGTAATGGAGCACCAGTTCCCAGAAGGGTTCAAACCCGTGAACATCGAATCGTACGACGGCACAACGGATCCCGCAGTATGGATTGAAGACTTTCTTCTCCACATTCACATGGCTCGCGGCGATGATCTACATTCCATCGAATACCTTCCCCTCAAACTTAAGGGACTAGCACGGCACTGGCTGAACAGTCTACCAGAAAATTCTATTGGTAGCTGGGAGGACCTGGAGGATGCATTCAGAGACAACTTCCAAGGCACCTATGTTCTGCCCCCAGATACCGATGACCTTAGCCACATAATCTAGCAACCAGTGAATCGGCCCGACAGCTTTGGACAAGGTTCCTAATTAAAAAGAACCGGATTGTGGATTGTCCGGACGCAGAAGCCCTCGCGGCCTTCAAACATAGCGTCCAAGACGAGTGGCTTGCCCGACACCTCGGCCAAGAAAAGCCGAAGTCCATGGCATCCCTCACCACACTTATGACCCGTTTTTGCGCGGGAGAAGACAGCTGGCTTGCTCGCAGAAGCAATAGCACCAGCGACCCTGGTACCTCCGAAACCAGGGACGACAATGGCAAGCCACGACGTGACAAGCACAAGCGTCGAAACAACAATGAAAGAACACAAGACACGGCGGTTAACGCCGGATTCAGCGGCTCCAAGCCCGGTCAACGGAAGAAGCCATTCAAGGCAAACAGAGATGGCCCATCCAGCTTAGACAGAATACTGGATCGGCCCTGCCAGATTTACGGCACCCTCGATAAACCTGCCAATCATACCAATAGAAATTGTTGGGTCTTTAAGCAGGCCAGCAAGCTTAATGCCGGACACAAGGGAAAAGGATCGCCAAGCGATGACGATGACCAAGAGCCTCGCCAACCGAACACAGGGGGACAGAAGCAATTTCCCCCCGAGGTAAAAACAGTGAATATGATATATGTCACACATATCCTTAAGAGGGAGCGCAAGCGCGCACTACAGGACGTCTACGCCATGGAGCCAGTCGCCCCAAAATTCAACCCATGGTCGGCTTGTCCGATCACCTTCGATCGAAAGGACCATCCAACCAGTATCCGTCACAGAGGTTCGACGGCTCTGGTCCTCGATCCAATCATCGATGGATTCCACCTTACACGAGTCCTTATGGATGGCGGCAACAGTCTCAATCTACTATATCAAGACACTGTCCGCAAAATGGGCGTTGATCCGTCAAGAATCAAGCCCACTAGAACTACCTTCAAAGGAGTAATACCTGGCATAGAGGCCTGCTATACAGGCTCAGTCACGCTGGAGGTCGTCTTCGGCTCGCCGGACAACTTCCGAAGCGAAGACTTGATCTTCGACATTGTCCCGTTTCGCAGCGGCTATCACGCACTGCTCGGGCGAACCACTTTTGCCTGCTTCAATGCGGTCCCACACTACGCCTATTTGAAGCTCAAGATGCCCGGTCCACGTGGCGTCATCACAATCAATGGAAACATGGAGCGCTCCCTCCGTACTGAGGAGCATATCGCGGCCACTGCGGCCGAAGTACAAAGCGGCCCTGTCAAGATGCACACCTCATCGGCTATTAAGCCACCGGACTTCACCGCGCAAGGCCGGTCTGTTCAGCATGCCGGCAGTCCAGAAAATTCAGGGCTAGATTAGCAGCTTCGCCTCCGTCGATCGCTACGTACATCAGCGAAATTCGTACCCCGCGTGCATAATTATGCACTAAAAATACCTTGGGCATCGGCGGAGGCAATATACAGACAGGCTTATAACACGGTTCGACCTTACACGGCCTTCCCCTTTATTTAATCATCTTTTTTTACCACAGGTGAATCAAAACCTATTCCTTCTCCGGACTCACAAGGACTCTCTTCGAGCCCGGTTCTATATACATAGCCGAAGACAATTCCTCTAAAGGAATCTTCCTTACTTGGGCGAAAGCGGCGCAGACGTGCGGCAGGAAGGTGCAAAGCATTTTGCAGACCACAGCTTTACTCAAGAACCTGTATAGAGCTTTTACCCTTAGCCCCAGACCCCCGGCATGTAAAATGGCCCTGGTGATCACGGTACCTTCTATAAGTTTACGTTTTGACGTATCAATCAGATTTTAGTGAACCAAAATTCTTATCTTGTATCGTCTTTACCTATAGACCTTATTCCGCCTGTTAAGTTGTTTCACGCACGCACCTCGGCATAAAATTTCCAGGGGCTCTGTAGGATAACACATGTGTTGTCAAACAAAAGTCCGAACAGCTTCACAGCAAAAATCGGCGTCCCGAGTCCGGCATTATATGCATCGGCTCCGAATCATGTCTTTGGTCAATAGTTCGGTTGCCCGGCTCCTGTGCTTGCTACCTTACGTTCCGTCTGATCGGCTAGGGTAGTAAAGGGAGAACTACTGTGATTGTGTTTCTGGTTCGTCCGGTTAAGCACCTCAGTAGAGAAAGCCAAAACCTGATTGTCATGATGCGGCGAGAGCTGGTCAGCCACTCGGCGATTCATTACAATCCCTAGCGATTCTTTCCGTATTACACGAAGGACTGTTTCCCGGTCAAAAATGTAACGCATCCGCATCAGGGTAGCCGTGTACATACCAGGGGCTACCTACTAGACCCATTGTCAAACTCCTATGGCTAAGTGAGAGCAATAAAACCGAATAGTCTGATTGCCTGGTTCGCCGCACTGACACCTCCTTCGGGGACCAAGACGTTGGATTAAGTGTAGTCATGTGCAATTCCGAACACCCCAGTAGTATCTACATGGGGGCTGAAGCCGATGACTGGGAACTCTCAGATATAATAAACGGCCGCACAGGAGGATAAAACTTTTCATCAAGGAATGAATATATTACAAAATGCTTAGTTCATAATACAAATACCCGGACAGTTCGGACTCTTTTACTCAAACACTACGTCCTTAGAGCATTGGCCCTCTATAAGGCGAGCACCTTTTAGCACGTCTTCAAAATAGCGCTCCGGTGTGCGGTGGGCCTTGCTTTCAGGAGCGCCCTCAACTGCCACCTTTTCGGCATTCATCTTCACCCAGTGCATCTTGACACGGGTGAAGGCCATACGCGCTCCTTCTATACAGGACCACCTCTTGACGACGTCAATCCGGGGCAGCGCGTCGACGAGACGCCGCACGAGGCCAAAGTAGCTGTCCGGAATAGCTTCGGCAGGCCACAGCCGGACTATGACGTCCTTCATGGCCGCGCTGGACATCTTATGCAGCTCCGCCCATTGTGCCATCTGGTCATTTAGCAGTACGGGACGCTCCTGCCCCACAAACTGCGACCAGAAGAGCTTCTCCGTCGCATACCCCTCCTGGGCTTGGAAGAATTGGGTGGCCTCCACGGCACTCTTCGGCAAATCCGCATAAACATCTGGAGAACTCCACAGTCGATTAAGCAAGGCATACTTCGGATCCCCAAATTTAGCCTGTAAAAGAAAGGGCTTACCAGCCGCTATCTGTCCGGCTTGATGAATTTCCTCACGCGCGGCACGGGATTTGGACCGCGCCTTCGAAGCATCGTGAAGGGCCTTGGCAAGTTCGGTCGCCTTCGCTTCATTTTCCAATTCCAAGGACTCGCACTTGGCGGCAGTGTCCTTGAGCTTTTGCTCCATCTCGGTCACACGTTCCTCAAAGCGGCGTTGAGCGGCTTGTTTGGCCGTTAAGTCCGCAGTCGCCTTATCAGCAGTTGCCTTACTTACCCGCGCTTGCTCCTTGGTTTGAGCAAGCTCGCCCCTGAGGGTCTCCACCGCGGCGGCACCATCTGTACAAACATGCACATGGCAGCTTTTCAACTTCCACAACAACACGGACATAAACAGGCATATAGTAAGATGTATATTATACCTTGCGCCTGGTCGAGCCGCGTGTTCACAAGGACTAGATCCTCATCGGCTCACTCCAATTTCCGTTTGAGTTCGGAAATTTCCGCTGATTGGGCAGTCGCCGCTAACAGAGAAGCCTGTTTCATACCCAAATAAAGTAGCATGTTACAACCTGACAACTGATTATTGATCCTCTGCTCGCTTTTTTCAAAAAAGCCGAACAGAGCCTCAGGGGCTACTGTCTATATGCAGGCATGTTTCTCACAAAAATGATTAGAAAAATGAAACATTACATTGCATACCTCGAAGCCTGCTAGCAGGCTAGAGAAGGCTTCGTCAGCCCGCTCTTGGCGGACTGAATCTTCTCAGACACCGTACCCATCAGGATGCGGTGCTCGTCCAGGACGGATGCACCTTGAAGTACATCCGCCATGGTGTCCGGCGCCTCTGGTTTTTCGGAAATCGCCATTCTCTCTTCTCCTGCAGGGGGTCGCGCGTCAGACTCCGGAGCCTTATGGGTCTCCGGAGTAATATTCGGCTGGGGGACGGATTGTAAGGGGCCCCCATCCCCGATCTTCGGAGCGGCCGTACCCCCCAGGCCTTCGGCAGCCGAGGTATTGCCCTCCGGCGCCGTTACATTGCCCCCCCCCCCGTGTCTCTTGAAGGCCCGGGATCCGCTTTAGGCGGCGGGGAGACTAGTGGAGGCGACTCCCTCTCCATCATCTCTGGCGGCAGATCCCCCGAGGATGAGGATAGCTGGGGGAGATTGTGCGCCAGACTAAGAGATAGAACTTAGAGTTATTATCATATTGCATGAAAGATTGAATGAGTGTGATAAATCCCGGACTACTTACGAGTCAGGCTGGGGCTTAGTCCGGCGACGATGCTTCGGGATGACCTCGGCGTCTGACTCCGAGTCATCGGGGAGGGTAATCTTGTCCCTCTTGGACGCTTCGGCTTCTAGGTCTTCTGAGGCCGCCCTCTTCTTGCCCCTGCGAGGAGGATCTTCTTCTTCCTCCTCCGCGTCGTCGTCGTCGTCCTTGTGAGAGGACTGGGCATCAACCTCTCCGGACACTGTGTCCGAAGTGCCCTCTTCTTTCTTTCTCTTCTTCTTGTCCCTCTTGGCCGGCGCCTGGTATGGCGCCGGGACCAGCATCTTCATTAGTAGAGGACTGGTCGGGTCTTCGGGAAGTGGAGCCAGACATCAAATTTGCTCCGCCTTCTTAGTCCAGACCTGTTTGGGGATGGACCGCTCAATGCTTCCCTGTTGGGTTGACAAAATCAATTGGTGTTCGGAGGTTTAGGAATTTACCTGGAGGCCGGATGGTTGCAATCGATGCCGGTGTCGTCTGAGGACTTGGGCCACGATTTCTACTTCTTAAAAAGCAGCTTCCAGATCCCCTTGTGCGTTGTGCCGTAGAACCGTTGTAGGGTCCGCGGACCTTACGGATTAAACTCCCACATTTTAAGGGGCCGCCGTTGGCAGGGAAGAGCTCGGCGGATTAGCATCACTTGGATTACATCAGCAAGGGTAATGTTCTTCTCTATCATGCTCTTGACGCGTTTCTGCAAACGCAGCACCTCAGGGACCGACCCCCAGTCCGGACCTTTGTCGGTCCAGGATGTGAGTCTTAGCGGAGGTCCGGATCTAAAGGCCGGGGCGGTTCGCCCACTTGGAGCCACGGGGTTCTGTGATATAGAACCATTGTTGTTGCCATATATTGACGGTGTCCAAAAAGACTCCCTTCGGCCAATTGACTTTGGGGAGCTTGCTCACCATGGCTCCACCACAATTCGCGTGTTGCCCGTCGACGAACTTCGGCTTCACATTAAATATCTTGAGCCATAGGCCAAAGTGTGGAGGGACACGGAGGAAGGCCTCACACACAACGATAAACGCCGAGATATGGAGGAATGAATTTGGGGCCAGATCGTGAAAATCCAGCCCGTAGTAGAACATGTGGCCCGTTACAAAGGGGTGAAGGGCAAATCCGAGTCCACGGAGGAAGTGGGGGATGAACACCACCCTCTCGCCGGGCTCCGGAGTGGGGATAACCTGCTCTGGATCGGGAAGCCTGTGCTTGACGTCTGCGGTTAGGTACCGCGCTTCCCGCAGCTCCTTAATGTTCTCCTCCGTAACGGAGGAGGCCATCCACTTGCCTTGTGAGCCGGTCATGGCCGAAGGAGTTGCGGAAGGGAGGAAGGCTGGGAACTTGGGCGCTGAAACTCGAGGATGGAGAGGCAGAGAAAGAATGAGGCATGGGGCGGAAGAGTTGGACTCTATCCACTTATATGGACAGCGAATATGGAGCGTCCCCCTCTCTCAAGCCTTAAAACTCACTTATTCCCAAAGGGTCGTGCAAACGGCACGGTTGGGTTACTCAAACCCGTATTGATAAGGATCCTGCAAATAAAGGGTGCGATCTCTGCCTTGACGAGACGTGTCAATAACGGCCACGCCTCGATACGTGAGGCGGGAGGCCCAAAAAACAATTCAAGTCAATAATGATGAGACTTGAAGTAACGTTTTGCCGAAAAGGAAAAAGAGAGCTGTCAGTGGACATAGCTTATCTCTACTTGATATTTTACCTTTGTATTTAAGGATTATAACTATTGTACAGAGCCGGATATAGTACTGGTGATCAGCTACTTTGAAGTAATCGGGGGAGGAACCCGCCTTGCAATGCCGAAACAAACTGCGCGCCGGACACATCGTCATTGAAGACTGGTTTAGGGGCTACTGAGGGAGTCCAGGATTACCGGGTCCTCGGGCGTCCGGGCTAGGTGACGTGGGCCGGACTGATGGGCCGTGAAGATACAAGAAGGAATACTTTCCCCCGTGTCTGGATGGGACTCTCCTTGGCGTGCGGATATGAAGATTCCTTTCTCTGTAAACCGACTCTGTACAACCCTAGCCCCCTCCGTGTCTATATAAACCGGAGGGTTTAGTCCGTAGAGGCAATCATAATCATACAGGCTAGACATCTAGGGTTTAGCCATTACGATCTCATGGTAGATCAACTCTTGTAACCCTTATACTCATCAAAGTCAATCAAGCAGGAAGTAGGGTATTACCTCCATCAAGAGGGCCCGAACCTGGGTAAACATCGTGTCCCCTGACTCCTGTTACCTTCGATCCTTAGATGCACAGTTCGGGACCCCCTACCCGAGATCTGCCGGTTTTGACACCGAAAGTGCTTTGTGATGGGTTCGATCTTACGGTGCTTGATCCCAGTGACAGAAGGGGAACCGACACGTATGTATCGTTGCTATTAAGGATAACAAGATGGGGTCTATTTCTACATAAATAGATCTTGTCTACATCATGTCATCGTTCTTATTACATTACTCCGTTTTCCATGAACTTAATACACTAGATGCATGCTGGATAGCGATCGATGTGTGGAGTAATAGTAGTAGATGCAGTCAGGAGTCGGTCTACTAATCTTGGACGTGATGCCTGTATAATGATCATTGCGTGGATATCGTCATGATTATTTGAAGTTCTATCAATTGCCCAACAGTAATTTGTTTACCCACCGTTTGCTATTTTTCTCGAGAGAAGCCACTAGTGAAATCTGCGCCCCCGGATCTCTTCTTTATTATATTTGCCTTCGCGACCTATTTTTATTTGCTTTTATCTTCAGATCTATTAATCCAAAAATACAAAATACCTTGCTGCAATTTTTGTTTATTTATTTTATCTCACGTTCCCGTGAGATCTATTTATCCAATCTACTACAATTTTACCTATCTTTTTACACATGAGGGATTGACAACCCCTCTCTTACGTCGGGTTGCAAGTATTTGTTCTTTGTGTGCAGGAGCTGCTTACGTGGTGTTGCATGGTTCTCCTACTGGTACGATAACCTTGGTCTCATCACTGAGGGAAATACCTACCATTGTTGTGCTGCATCATCCCTTCCTCTTTGGGGAAATACCGACGTAGTTCAAGCCAACATCAAAAGGAATTTCTGGCGCCGTTGCCGGGGAGACATCATCAACATCTACTACGTTCCTAATCACAAATCTCATCCCCTTGCAATTTACATTATTTGCCTTTTGCCTCTCATTTTTCTCACCCCCACTTCACAAAAATTTGTCGTTTTATTCGCCCTCTTTTTCGTTCGCCGTTTCCTCGTCAGATCTGTTTTTTAGTGCAATCTTGTTGCGTAGTCACAATGACTCAAGAGAACACCAAGTTGTGTGATTTCTCCAATATCAACAACAATGATTTTATTAGCACTCTGATTTCTCCTCCCGCCACTAGTGCGGAGTCTTGTGATATTAATGCCGCTTTGTTGAATCTTGTTATGAAAGATCAATTTTTTGGTACTCCTAAAGAGGATGCCGCGTCCCATCTTAACACATTCGTGTAATTATGCGATATGCAAAAGAAAAAGGATGTGCACAATGATATTGTGAAGTTTAAATTATTTCCGTTTTCTTTGCGAGATCGTGCAAAAATTTGGTTTTCTTCTTTGCCTCGCAATAGTATCGATTCTTGGAATAAGTGCAAGGATGCTTTTATTACTAAGTATTTTCCGCCCGCGAAAATTATTTCCCTTAGAACCCAGATCATGAATTTCAATCAACTTGAACATGAGCATGTTGCACAATCTTGGGAAAGGATGAAAATGATGTTAAGGAATTGCCCAACTCATGGGTTAAATCTTTGGATGATCATACAAAAAATTTATGCTGGGTTGAATTTTGTTTCTAGAAATCTTTTAGATTCCGCCGTGGGTGGTACTTTTATGGAAATTACTTTGGGTGAAGCTACTAAATTGCTAGACAATATTATGGCAAATTTTTCATAATGGCATACCGAAAGAGCTCCTACTAGTAAAAAAGTTAATTCGGTTGATGAAATTTCTTCTTTGAGTGAAAAAGTTGATACTCTTATGAAATTGGTTGCTAATAAAAGTTCTCCCATTGATTTTAATGATGTGCCTTTGTCTACTTTGATTGAGCAAAATAGTGATGCCGTAGATGTGAATTTTATCTCGCGAAACAATTTCAATAACAATGCTTATAGAGGTAATTTTAATCCTAGGCCTTTTCCTAGTAATTCCTCTAATAATTATGGTAATTCCCATGGTAATCCTTCTTATAATAATAATAGGAACACCTCTGATCTTGAGAATAATATTAAAGAATTTATCAATACTCAAAAAGTTTTCAATGCTACAATAGAAGAAAAGCTGAATAAGATTGATGATATGTCTAGAAGTATTGATAGAATATCTCATGATGTAGAAAATCTCAAGATGAAATTTTTTGTGCCTAAAGTTGATGAATCAATTAAAGCTTTATATGTTTCTATGGATGAAAGTAAGAAAAGAACCGCTATGCTTAGAGCTAGACGAGAATTTTTAGAAAAAGCATTTTCTAGTGATTGCTTTCATAAAAGTGATGAAGATCTTAAAATGATTGGTGTTTCCTCAATTGATTCTTCGTTTAGTAAAATTAAGATTGATGAAAAAGGGACTGGAGAAGAGTCAACTTTAGCTAGAAGGCGTCCCGATAATTCGAAGGGTGAAAATCTTGTTGAGAAAAGTGATAAAAGTGGGTTTGAAGAGGTCAAAACTTTAACTAGTGATGTGCCCACTCTTTTTGATTACAAAGACCTTAATTATGATAATTGCTCTTTGGTTGATTGTATTTCTTTGTTGCAATCCATGGTAAATTCACCACATGCTTATGAACAAAATAAAGCTTTTACTAAACATATTATTGATGCTATGATGAAAACTTTAGAAGAAAAATTGGAATTAGAGGTTTCAATTCCTAGAAAATTACATGATGAATGGGAACCTGTTATCAAAGTCAGGATTAAAAATTATGAGTGTTTTGCTTTATGTGACTTGGGTGCTAGTGTTTCTACAATTCTGAAATCTTTATGTGATGTGCTTGGTCTTACCGATATTGAAGAATGTTCTTTAAATTTGCACTTGGCGGATTCTACTATTAAAAAGCCTATGGGAAGAATTAATGATGTTCTTATTCTTGCAAATAGGAATTATGTGCCCATATATTTTATTATTCTTGATATTGATTGCAATCCGTCTTGTCCAATTATTCTTGGTAGACCGTTTTTACACACTATTGGTGCGTGATTGATATGAAAGAAGGCAATATTAAATTTCAATTTCCACTAAGGAAGGGCACGGAACACTTCCCTAGAACTATAATTAAGCCACCATATGAATCAATCATGAGAGCATCTTATGGATCTAGAAACAAAGATGACAATACTTAGATCCTTCGCGTTATGCCTAGCTAGGGGCGTAAAACAATAGCACTCGTTGGGAGGCAACCCAACTTGTATCTGTTTGCTTTTTGGTTTTCTTGCTGTTTTCAATAAAATACCCAATTATGCCTCTCGTTAGAAGTGTTTTTGTGGTTTAAATTATTGTTTGTGCCAAGCAAAGCCTTTGGGATCATGTTGGGTGATAGTTGATTTGATCTTGTTGAAAAACAGAAACTTTTGCGCTCAGAAAAATAATTTTCATAAATCACAGAGACGTGATTTTGCTCTGTTTTTTTTTGCACAAGATTGATATACAAATTTACCACGTTGTCCTAATTTTTCAGAATTTTTGGAGTTACAGAAGTATACGAAGTTCCCTGATTGCTACAGACTGTTTTGTTTTTGACGGATTCTGTTTTCTTTGCATTGTGTGCTTGTTTCGATGATTCTATGGTTTCCTTTGAAGGGTTTTTGCCATATAAAAGTTGGAATACAGTAGATATAATGCAAAAATAAAATATGATTGGGTTTGCAACAGTACTTATAGTAGTGATTTGTTTTCTTATACTAACGGATCTCGCGAAGGTTTTGTTGAGTTTTGTGTGATTGAAGTTTTCAAGTTTTGGGTGATGTTATGATGGATGAAGGAATAAGGATTAGCAAAATGCTAAGCTTGGGGATGCCCATGGCACCCCAAGATAATATTCAAGAAGTATCAAGCAACTAAGCTTGGGGATGCCCCCGAGTGGCATCCCCTATTTCTTCTAACAACCATCGGTATTTTACTTGGAACTATATTTTTATTCGTCACATCTTATGAGTTTTGCTTGGAGCGTATTGTATGATATGAGTCTTTGCTTGTTTTGCTTTTTATTTGAAGTCACAAATCCTTGCTGGACACACCTATTTGAGAGAGCCAAAATTATGTTAGAATTGCTCCTATGCTTCACTTAAATTTTTAGAGCCTTGGAATTTGCTCTAGTGCTTCACTTATATCTTTTTGAGCACGGTGTGCTTTGCTACTTTTGAAGAAATTCTCTCTTGCTTCAATTAAATTATTTTGAGAGAAGGAAAATTTTATTCTCATGATCTTCACCTATATTTTTTGAGCTTAATAAAAGCAACATATCAAACTAGTCCCCTCTATATGTGGACATGAACAAAGTTCAAGGCATGCTCCCACTTTCACAATGCTCGTCTCTCTCACTTTCTCTTTTCTTTTTGTGAAGTTTTAAGTTCCCCTCTATATTTTTTGTTTTTAAACTATATAAAAGAACTCAACAGAAATAAATGACTCTCTAAAACTTCCGGGTTGTCTCCCTGGCAGCGCTTTCTTTAAAGCCATTAAGCTAGGCATATAGTGCTCAAGTGGTGGATCCACCCAGATCCCAAGGTATATCAAAGCCAATTTTAATTAGCAATGATTTGGCATTTAGTAATGAGCACAAAGCAACATATATCATGCAATGACGAAGTCTAACTCTTTTCCTTTGCATCGGCATGTCATAAAATAACAATTCATGCACATCAAGTAAAGGTCAATACATAGCATAAGCAGTTTCTTGCAATTTTATCATGTTGGAAACATAGAAAGGCGAAGACGTAGTTCCTCTATCATAATAATTGCAAGTAGGAGCAGCAAGCACATGCATATTATATTCATCAAAATCATCATGTGTAATGGTAGAATGCAACCCATCAATGTTATCCTTAATAAGTGCAAACTTCTCCGATATAGTGTAGTTGGGAGAATTCAAAAAGATAATAGGACTATCATGTGTGGGTGCAATAGCAACAATTTCATGTTCAACATAAGGAACTATAGAAAGTTCATCTCCATAAACATAATTCATATAGGCATCATGGCCACAAGCATAGCAAGCATCAAGTTCATCAAAAAGGGATATTTCAAATGCATCAACGGGATCATAGCAATTATCATAGTATTCATTCTTCGGTAAGAACGAAGGGACGTTAAACAATGTATGAGTTGAACAGTTACTCTCATTAGAAGGTGGGCACGGGTAGCTAATCCGCTCTTCCTCCTTTTGTTCTTCACTCTCCTCATCATCTTTTTCATCCAATGAGCTCATAGTTTCATCAATTTCTTCTTCCATAGACTCCTGCAAAATATTAATCTCTTCTTGGAGAGCTGAGACTTTCTCAATAAATTCATAAATATCGGAATTGTATTTATAATTATCATAGCAATATTTAAGGATAGCAAAATTTTCAGGTCTTAAACTGAATCAACAAAATCTTCAAACTTTTCAAACAAAGATTCAATTTCATAAGAACCCTTAAAAGCAACAAATTCTTCTATTCGTTCCACATCATAGTAATCATATATACCTCTAGCATAAGAAGCCAAGGTTTCATTATCATTAAATTTGCATGAAAAGGGAAGGTGTGGAGCCTTCATCCTAGAGCAACAAGTATAATCATATCTCAAGCATAGCTCCCGAGCATACCAATGCAACATATGAATTTGATCCCATAACAATTTCCCTTTACGAGTCAAGCGATAATCCCTAAAGTATTCACGTTGATCCAACGTTACTCCCATTATATAGTTGAATGGGGTTTTCTCGGGATTATCAAAGTAGTGCATAATATTTTTCACATAACGAGCATCGAGGGTTTTAGGAGGTTCCCCATCTCCATGAGTTGCAAGTACCACTAATTTTTTTGGTGTTTCGTGTTCCATATCCATAACTAAAGATAGAGAACAACTTAGAACAAAAAATAAAAACTACTTAGTGGTAAAGCAAACAAGCACACATGAGAATATTCACCCCACGCTATTGCTCCCCGGCAACGGCGCCAGAAAAAGGTCTTGATAACCCACAAGTATAGGGGATCGTTTGTAGCCTTCTTCGATAAATAAGAGTGTCGAACCCAACGAGGAGCTAAATGTAGAACAAATATTCCCTCAAGTTCTATCGACCACCGATACAACTCTACGGACACTTGATGTTTGCTTTACCTAAAACAAGTATGCAACTATTTTGCAAGAATAAAACTACGAGTACTTTGCGAGAATAAAAACTACAAGTAAATTGCAAGGTAATAAAAGTGGATAGCTTTTGTCAACAAGAAAGTCATTTGTCCCTAGGCAATAGATAACAAGTACCGGTAATCATCCGTGCAATTTTATTTGAGGGAGAGGCATGAGCTAACATACTTTCTCTACTTGGATCATATGCACTTATGATTGGACCCCTAGCAAGCATCCGCAACTACTAAAGATCATTAAGGTCGTGAAACCCAACCATAGAATTATGTATCAAGTCCTCTTTATCCCATACGCAACAACCCACCTACTCGGGTTTAAGCTTCTGTCACTCTCGCAACCCACCATAAGCGAATCATGAACGTATTGCAACACCCTACAACAGGGATCCCTCACGTTTGCGCGAGACGGAGGGCACCGTAGGACAGCACCATAAATAAAATATACAATCATACCAACCAAGATCACGATTAACCCACAGGACAAAACGGATCTACTCAAACATCATAGGATAGCCAAATATCATTGGAAAATAATATATGGAGTTGAGCACCATGTTTAAGTACATATTACAGCGGGGAGAAGGGGTGTTACACCACTGCATAGAGGGGGAGAAAGTTGGTGTTGACGGTAGCAAGATTGTTGATGTAGATCGCCGTCACGATCTTAGCCCCGGCGGAACTCCGGCGCCACCGGGGGAGAGGGGGAGAGAGTGTAACACCCCGAATGTAACTTGCCATATTTGTAACACCGACTCTTGCCATTTCCGGCTATGTGTTATGATTTTCCCTTCGTTGTCGGGTTTTGTCTTTCGTTTTGTATTTTGTCATGTCATGCATTTTCATATCATGTCATCATGTGCATTGCATTCGCATACGTGTTCGTCTCATGCATCCGAGCATTTTCCCCGTTGTCCGTTTTCCAATCCGGCGCTCCTATCTCCTCCGGTGCACCCCTCTTGTTTTCTTTCGTGTGCGTGTGTCAAACTTTCTCGGAATGGACCGAGGCTTGTCAAGTGGCCTTAATATACCACCCGGAGACCACCGGTCAAGTTTCGTTCCATTTGGAGGTCGTTTGGTACTCCAACGGTTAACCGGGCATCCGCAATGTCCATTTGAGCGTCCAGCAAAAAACCCCTCTAAAACCAGCCCAAAACCCACCAAACTCTCTTCCATGCTCTAGGTCATTCGATCACGATCGTGTGGCCGAAAATCGCACCTCATTTGGAGCCTCCTAGCTCCCTCTACCTATAAATATGTGGGCATCCCGAAATACATCTGCAGTCCAACCTAGTTCGTTTCCCCTTGCGCCGCCGGACGTGTCCGCCTTCGGCCGGACGCGTCCACTCCGCCGCCACCGCCACGTGTCGCGCTGCCGTACGCCGTCGCCGCCGAGGCCCGCCGGCCCACCCGCGGCCCTCCCGGCCCGCACCGCCGCCCGACGCCCAACGTCGCCTGCCCGCGCCGCCGCCGGCTCGGCCCCGCCTCGCCCCGCCGCCTCCGCGCCGCCCCGTCGCCGGCCGGTCCCGCCGCGGCTCGCCCGCCGCCGCCGGGCTCCTCCGCCACCGCCGGCGCCGCCCTCCTCCGCCACCGCCGCCGGCGCCCCTCCTCCGGCCGCCGTCCTCCCCTCGCCGGCCCTCTCCTCCGGCGAGCCGCACCGCCGCCCCGGCGAGCACCCGAGCCCGAGTTGCCGGCCCGTTGCTCGATCCGATCTGGTAGACGCCCGAGCGTTGATTTTCCCCGTTCCCTTTTTTTCTCCAAGTCTTGATATTTTACTTCATGTGCTCATGTTCCTCAGTGCGTAACTCCTTGCATGTAGCTCTGATTCACGCGTGTAATATGTCGAATTGTTCGTCTCGTGATGCTCTTAATTTTGTTCAATTGCACCATGTTCATTAGAGGTCATCTTGATGCCCAAATCTCTGTTGGAAGAGGGCTAGTTGCTGTTATTCTCTGGTTCTTATCAGAACTTGGAGATTTGTCTTTTTTGTATCATTTAATCTGTGCATCTTATGGGCATGAGCTCTATATGTGTTTTGAAGTATGCCATGCCATCTTTACAGTGGTGTAGTCCATGTATTTTTTGTGATCTCTGTGGTGACTAGCACAAGCATGCAAAGTAGGCCCCGTAATATTTCTGATTTCAGGGACTTGGTGATTTCTCTAAGTCCTTGTCTGCTGTTATTTTATTGCCATGTAAACTTGATGCTACAGAGAGATCCATGCATATTTTGGAGATATTCAGTAAGGATGTTTTGTAGCTATAGTTGTATTTGATCCATTCCTTCCCTTGTTTGCAATTATGGAGTGCCATAGAATGACTTAATCTTGCTCTACTTCTGCTATAAAATATTTCTGGCAGATTCTTAACATGATATTCATTTTTGCCAAGCTTATTGTAGTTGATCCATACATGCTATGCTTGTGTTCTTGCCATGGATAGCTTCATAAACATGCCATCTTGCTGTATGTGTGCTTGCTTTGTAGTGCATTGCTCTGTAGTGAGTGCCAAAGAGGCCTACATATTATTATTTCTGCCATGCTCTGTTTTCTGCCAAGTCTGAAACCTGATAACGTAACTTGCTATGTTTACATGCTTTCCATCATAACTTCTAGTCCTTTTTGTCTTATGGTCAGTAAGGGACTTTTGTCATGTGAATTTAGTAGAACACTTCCATGCCTTGTTTTGCTATGTTAAGTTCCTGTAGCATGTTGATTTCGTGCTCTGAACATTGCTACCTGATGCTGTTTTCTGCCATGTCCAGTTTTTCACTAAGTCTGTGAACCTGTTATCTTTTGCATTTTTTCCATGCTTGTTTGAGCTTGATATGTTGTGAACTAGCCGTAGCTCAGTGTTCATCTTTTGTCAAGAATCTCCTGTAGATTACTTCCATGTGCTTTGTTGCTATGTTGAAGTGCTGTAGCATTGTTACTTGTTGTATTTTAAGTGCTATCATGCTGTTAATCGCAGATTCGTGTCATTCTTGTTTTGCTTGCCATTTGCAAACCGTGCATCCGTTTCCGGTGATCTTTATATCGATTTCGACCGAAATCATCTCATCTTTCCAGTGGCATGCTTTTTTTGCCAAGTTACTGCCTTGCTCATCATTTTCCTTCCGGAGCACGCATATGCACCGCATATCATATCTTGCATACCATGCATGTTTTGCATCATGTTGCTTGTGCATTTCTCGTGGTTGATTGTGGTTCCGTTTGTTTGTGTTCTTGTCTTGGGTAGAGCCGGGAGACGAGTTCGTGAACGAGGAACCTGTTGAGTACGCTTACGAGGATCAAGCTTTCGACAACTCTGAGAACCTTACAGGCAAGATGACCACCCCTCGAAATCACTTCTATCTTTGCTTTGCTAGTTGTTCGCTCTATTGCCATGCTCCGCTACCTATCACTTGCTATATCATGTCTCCCATTTTCCCATGTCAGCCCCTAACCATCCTTTCCTAGCAAACCGTTGTTTGGCTAAGTTACCGCTTTTGCTCAGCCCCTCTTATAGCGTTGCTAGTTGCAGGTGAAGTTGAAGTTTGTTCCATGTCGGGACATGGATATGTTGGGATATCACAATATCTCTTATTTAATTAATGCATCTATATATTTGGTAAAGGGTGGAAGGCTCGGCCTTATGCCTGGTGTTTTGTTCCACTCTTGCCGCCCTAGTTACTGTTATACCGGGATTATGTTCCTTGAGTTTGCGTTCCTTACGCGGTCGGGTGATTTATGGGACCCCCTTGACAGTTCGCCTTGAATAAAACTCCTCCAGCAAGGCCCAACCTTGGTTTTACCATTTGCTACCTAAGCCTTTTCCCCCGGGTTTTCGCGAGCCCGAGGGTCATCTTATTTTAACCCCCCCGGGCCAGTGCTCCTTCGAGTGTTGGTCCGAACTGAGCAGACTGCGGGGCCCCCTCCTGGAAACTCGAGGTCTGGTTTTACTCGTAGGATGTCTCATCCGGTGTGCCCTGAGAACGAGATATGTGCAGCTCCTATCGGGATTTGTCGGCACATTCGGGTGGCTTTGCTGGTCTTGTTTTACCATTGTCGAAATGTCTTGTAAACCGGGATTCCGAGACTGATCGGGTCTTTCCGGGAGAAGGTTTATCCTTCGTTGACCGTGAGAGCTTATGATGGGCTAAGTTGGGACACCCCTGCAGGGTATTATCTTTCGAAAGCCGTGCCCGCGGTTATGAGGCAGATGGGAATTTGTTAATATCCGGTTGTAGAAAACTTGTCACTTGACCCAATTAAAATACATCAACTGCGTGTGTAGCCGTGATGGTCTCTTCTCGGCGGAGTCCGGGAAGTGAACACGGTCTAAGTTATGTATGACGTAAGTAGGTGTTCAGGATCACTTCTTGTTCATTGCTAGATGACGTCCGTTCCGTTGCTTCTCTTCTCGCTCTCATTTGCGCAAGTTAGCCACCATATATGCTTTTACCGCTGCAGCTCCACCTCATTACTCCATCCTTTCCTATAAGCTTAAATAGTCTTGATCTCGCGGGTGTGAGATTGCCGAGTCCCCGTGACTCACAGATTCTACCAAAACAGTTGCAGGTGCCGACGATGCCAGTGCCGATGATGGGGTCGATCTCAAGTGGGAGTTCGACGAGGAATGTGGCCGTTACTATGTGTCTTTTCCTGATGATCAGTAGTGGAGCCCAGTTGGGACGATCGGGGATCTAGCATTTGGGGTTATCTTATTTTCATCTGGATTTTGACTGTAGTCGGTCTATATGTTTGTATTTGGATGATGTATGAGATATATTTATGTATTGTGTGAAGTGGCGATTGTAAGCCAACTCTTTATCCCATTCTTGTTCATTACATGGGATTGTGTGAAGATGACCCTTCTTGCGACAAAACCACTATGCGGTTATGCCTCTAAGTCGTGCCTCGACACGTGGGAGATATAGCCGCATCGTGGGCGTTACAAGAGAGCCCCCTCCTTCTTATTCTTCCTTGGCCTCCCCCTAGATGGGAGGAGAGTTCCCCCTCTGGTCCATGGCGGCGGAGGGGCGGGAGCCCCTCCGATATTGGATCTCCCTCTCTGTTCTCTTCTGTTTCGCCTTCCCAGATCTGGCCGAAAACCGTTTCTTATATTCCGGGAGATCTGTAACTCCGATTGCGCTGAGATTTTAACACGATTTATTTCCGGATATAAGCTTACTTGCGCCCGAAGTAGAGACCCAACCGACATATGATGACCCACAAGTATAGGGGATCTATCATAGTCCTTTCTATAAGTAAGAGTGTCGAACCCAACGAGGAACAGAAGAAAATGACAAGTAGTTTTAAGTAAGGTATTCTCTGCAAGCACTGAAATTATCGGTAACAGATAGTTTTGTGATAAGATAATTTGTAATGGGTAACAAGTAAATAAAGTAACTAAGGTGCAGCAAGGTGGCCCAATCCTTTTTGTAGCAAAGGACAAGCCTGGACGAACTCTTATATAAAGCAAAGCGCTCCTGAGGACACATGGGAATTGTTATCAAGTTAGTTTTCATCATGCTCATATGATTCGTGTTCGTTACTTTGGTAATTTGATATGTGGGTGGACCGGTGCTTGGGTGATGCCCTTCCTTAGACAAGCCTCCCACTTATGATTAACCCCTCTCGCAAGCATCCGCAACTACGAAAGAAGAATTAAGGTAAAGCTAACCATAGCATGAAACATATGGTTCCAAATCAGCCCCTTACGAAGCAACACATAAACTAGGGTTTAAGCTTCTGTCACTATAGCAACCCATCATCTACTTATTACCTCCCAATGCCTTCCCCTAGGCCCAAATAATGGTGAACTGTCATGTAGTCGATGTTCACATAACACCACTAGAGGAGAGACAACATACATCTCATCAAAATATCGAACGAATACCAAATTCACATGATTACTAAAAACAAGACTTCTCCCATGTCCTCAGGCACAAACGTAACTACTCACAAAGCATATTCATGTTCATAATCAGAGGAGTATTAATTATCATTAAGGATCTGAACATATGATCTTCCACCGAATAAACCAACTAGCATCAACTACCACTACAGGAATCAGGAACTTTGCCGTCTGCCATGGCGGACGGCAAAGGCATGTTTGGCGGACGGCAAAAACCTTTGCCGTCAGCCAGCAGACGGCAACAGGTCCGGCTGAATAAGCTACGGCAAAGGGAACTTTGCCGTCTGCTGGCGGACGGCAAAGATGAAATGGTCTGAAATGGTCTTTGCCGTCCGCCAGCAGACGGCAAAGGACCTGGATGGCACACGTGGCAGCGTAGGTCCGTTAGGGGGTTAACGGTGTGCTTTGCCGTCTGCCAGCAGACGGCAAAGACCTTTGCATCTTTGCCGTCAGCCAGCAGACGACGAAGAGCCCAAATAGGCCAGCCCAGGCTACTGCCACGTGACCTCTTTGCCGTCTGCTAGCAGACGGCAAAGTGGCTATATAGCCCCTGTTTTTTTCTGTTTTTTGTTATATCAATCCATTTTCACAGAAATTCAAACACACATATATATAAATATTCAGAATCACATAGTTTCAAACATCATACATCAAACATAGTTTCACCATCTTCATCAAACATCATACATCCAATTCATATATACATAGTTTCACAAACATCCAATAGTTTCACAAACATCCAATACATCAAAGATCTAAACAGTAGCATTCTGCCCTTCCATGAAGTGAATCAAACCTACAAAAATGGGAGTAAGAAATTAGAAGAAGAAGAAAAGAAGAAGAAGAAGAAGAAGAAGAAGAAGAAGAAGAGGTTCTTCTTCTTCTTCCTATTCCTTCTTTTCCTCCTCTTCCTTGTTTTTCTTCATCTTATTCATTACTTGTGTTATTTTAGAGTTAACCTATCTAAGTATGCCATTTTTGTGCTACCAAAATCTATGATGAAATGAATAGAACAAGAAACTAATGCTTTCATATTTTAGAAAGCAAGTCACCAACTTTTCACTTCAGTACTTCGCATCGAAAGATAATCATCTAGAGTGACGGCTGCAACTGCAAACTTTCCTTCACTAACCCTGTACATGCACTAATTAGTGCGTTGTGTTTGGAAGTAAAGCAGAATTTAGGCATCGTAAATGAGCTAAAACCAGTGTGCAAAACAGAGAGCTCAAACCCATGCCCAGTCCCAATGATTAAAGGAAAATTAAATATGTCAAAAGGATCGCAATCCTGAAAATAATCGAGATGGGAAGCTATACATATTGTAGGATGTATGAAACATATTGTAAATACAGCCTCTTGCCTTCTCAAAATAATACAACCTCTTGAATAACACAAGTGCAGACTACCAACACTAACGGAACCTTCTTGAGTTTACCTACCAGGAAGCATGTGGCTCAAGAAACAAGTTGGCATTGCCTATTAGGTTCAGGAAATTCATCCACACTCAGCTGATGCCTCTCTCTCCCCCTCTCTCGATTGCATTGCAGATGATGTGTAGGTTTAGACCATGGACCCCTTTTCTCCCTCTCTCTACTGATGGAATTGCATAGAATTCTAAACTGAATTTTCAGAAACTTGGATGTTGATTGGATCTACTTGAAAGGCAGATTGCAGGTAGTACCAAGCATGCAGCGGATCCATAGGATTGAAACAGAGGCAACCCCAAAAAAATTACCTGTAGCCGCCGCAGCGTGAGGTGGTGCACGACGAAGAGTTGTCGTTCTGATGGCCGGCGTCGGCGCCCTTGTGGGTGGGTTCATCCTCCTGGTTGTCGTCGCCGTCGAGGTACTCGTCCTCTCGTCGTCGTCCTACTGCTACTCCAAATCGAAGCACACATGCATCATACATACATACATACATACATATAGGACCAAATATCATTTGAAATAGATAGAACCAAAGTGCAGCTAGCCTAGTATATACATGACCTCATCAGGAACCAGAGTTATATAACAAGTAGTCCTACACAAGAGCCTACAGTCCGGTGGCATCAAGCACTAAACCAAACCTCATCACACACCCACCCACCTAGTTTGGTTTCACAACCAGTAGCATAGAAACGAACTAGGCTACAATAGAGCAATGTGATCGTTTGTAAATACAGCAGGGTTTTCACGCCCAAACTGCGAGTGTCATGTTCTCCTCAGGGACTAGGAGACCGCGACGGTGCAAGACTAAAGCTAGAACACACAATTTTGAGTGATAAAAACAGAATATTAAACTAGACTAACTAAGATCATCAACAAAGAAAATGACGAAGAAGCAAAGGGAGATGAAGATTGTCTTTACTCTGTCTTTTTGGTATTTTTATTAGGCTTGAGAAATTAGAAACTACACAGCCAGCATCCTCAACCAAGGGAATTAACAAGACTGAAACACATATACGTATATATAACTAGCAAGTATAAGTCACAGGGAAGGAACAAGATTATGGACATAATGCAACTGTTTAACATCACATACACACGTCACTGGTACATAGCTATCACATAGACTGAAAATTAAATGTTCTTGCATCTCACTTGTACACAAAGTAACACAAAATTCACAAGAAACAATAAGAATTATTAAAAGCAACTAGCTGACAATTAGTCACACACACAAAGCGCATATGATTTGGATTACACAAGACACAATACTGCTGGGCTCGCGACACACTAGCCAATTCACGTTGACAAAAATCAATGCAACGATAATAGACACAAGGATTCAGACACTAGAAACTGAATATTGTATAGTTTTACACAAGTGCATTGAAATTATAGCAGACCATAAAACACACAAGGGCACCAATAATGTGTGCAGAACAGTACACCAGATTCACATAATAGTTTTCAGCAATTTGCAAAAAGTAAAGAGAGAAGAGAAGCGGCAGCAGTTTAGATTCAGAGAAGAAGGGCAGAATTGGACGTAGAGAGAAGTAGAAGCAGCGTGGGGACTTGGCAAAGGAGATGCAGCAGCAGGGCATTGAGAGGAGGAGGAGCAGGTTCAGGAAGAGGAGAGGTTGAGAGGAGGAGGAGCAGCAGAAAACTGAGCAGCAGCTAGGGAAGGAAGAAGAAGAACAGCAGCGAGGCAAAGAAGCAGCGGCAGGAGGGGCGTGGGAGAAGGAGCAGCAGGGAAGAGAGAGTCGCGCGGGCAGCCAGACACCTCGTCTGGTCGGGCGCGCGAGCGTGGGGTGGGTTGGGCGCCAGGGTTCGAGGGGGAGGGACGGATCTGGCTGGAGGAATCGACGCAGGAGGGTGGGGTGAGCTCGGTAGCGTGTTGCGCACCGACCATGGCCGCAGGAGCTCGCCGGAATAAGGGCGGTGGCGGTGGCGGCGGCGGCGGTGGCTAACCCTAGGGCGCGGGGGAGCAGAGAGGAGATGCGGGTGCGGGGGCGGGGGCTGGGCGGGGCGGCCGGCGACGGGGGTGGCGCGAGGTGGCGGCCGCTCGGGCACGGAGGCGGCGCGGGTGAGGAGCGGCGGCGGCTCGGGCACGAGAGAGAGAGAGAGAGAGAGAGAGAGAGAGCGCGGACAGAGAGAGGGGTGGGGCGCGGGCGCTGGCCGCTTTTTAGTTAGGTCACGGCTCTTTGCCGTCTGCTAGCGGACGGCAAAGAAAGTGGCCACGGCCACTTTCTTTGCCGTCCGCTAGCAGACGGCAAAGAAGTTTTGCCGTCTGCTAGCATACGGCAAAGAAAGCGGCCGTTAGGTGGTTCTCGCTAGTGGGCCACCCTCCCGCTTTGCCGTCTGCTAGCAGACGGCAAAGCTTCTATGTCGTCCGCTAGCAGACGACAAAGAGCTGGCTGACGGCAAACATGATCTTTGTCGTCAGCTCTTTCTTTGCCGTCATCTTTCTGCAAGCTGATGGCAAAGACCTTCTTTGCCGTCAGCTAGCAGATGGCAAAGATCCTGATTCCTGTAGTGTACAAGGAGTAATCAACACTACTAGCAACCCACAGGTACCAATATGAGGTTTTGGGACCAAGATCGAATATAAGAGATGAACTAGGGTTTGAGAGGAGATGGTGCTGGTGAAGATGTTGATGGATATTGACCCCCTCTCGATGTGAGGATCGATGGTGATGACGATGGTGATGATTTTCCCCTCCCGGAGGGATGTTTCCTCGGCAGTACAGCTCCGCCCGAGCCCTAGATTGGTTCTGCCTAGGTTCCGCCTCAAAATGGCGGCGCTTCGTCCCGAAAGCTTCCTTCTGATTTTTTCTAGGGTAAAAGACACCATATATCCAAAGATGGACACCGGAGGCCTGCCAGGGGGCCCACAAGGTCGAGGGGCGCGCCCAGGGGGTAGGGCGGGCCCTCCACATTGTGGCTGGCTGGTGGCCCCCCTCTGGTTCTTTCTTCGCCCAATATTTTTTATATATTCAAAAAATAAGCTCCGTGAAGTTTCAGGACTTTTGGAGTTGTGCAGAATAGGTCTCTAATATTTGCTCCTTTTCTAGTCCAGAATTCCAGCTGCCGGCATTCTCCCTCTTCATGTAAACCTTATAAAATAAGAGAGAATAGGCATAAGTATTGTGATATAATGTGTAATAACAGCCCATAATGCAATAAATATCAATATAAAAGCATGATGAAAGATGGATATATCAAGTCCCTCAAGCTTAGACCTCACTTGTCCTCAAGCGAAAGCCAATATCGATAAATATGTCCACATGTTTAGAGAATAGAGGTGTCGATAAAATAAAATACGGACATGAGGGCATCATGATTATCTTTAGAACAGCAACATATAATGTCATATAATTTCTTATGTTAAAGTAACAATTCTTTCACAAGGTAAAGTATGAATCAAAAACTTCATTAAAAACTAGCAAACTATGATCTTAGTCATTGAAGCAATTGCAATTTATCATAACATCGGAAAGAGTCAAATAAGATCTTTTCAGCAAGTCCACATACTCAACTATCATATAATCTTTCACAATTGCTAACACTCACGCGATACTTATGGGTACAAAGTTTCAACCGAACACAGAGAAAGATAGGGGCTTATAGTTTCGCCTCCCAACCTTTTACCTCAAGGGTAATGTCAACAATAATACTTTATGAAAACCTACATCCGAGGGGACATATACATCCAGATCTCTCCAACACATAAAGCTTGCCAAAGGAAAAAGTATAAAAGGGAAAGGTGATGATCACCATGACTCTTGTATAAGGGTAGAAGATAAAAGTAAAAGATACGTCCTTCGCAGAGGGAAGCAGAGGTTGTCATGCGCTTTTATGGTTGGATGCACAAAATCTTAATGCAAAAGAACATCACTTTATATTGCCGCTTGTGATAAAGACCTTTATTATGTGGTCCGTTGCTTTTATTTCTTCCATATCACAAGTTCGTATAAAGCTTATTTTCCTCACACTAATAGATTATGCATATTTAAAGGAGCAATTTTATTGCTTGCACCGATGACAACTTACTTGAAGGATCTTACTCAATCCATAGGTAGGTATGGTGGACTCTCATGGCAAAACTGGGTTTAGGGATGTTTGGAAGCACAAGTAGTATCTCTACTTGGTGCAAATAATTTGGCTAGCATGAGAGGGAAAGGCAAGCTCAACATGTTGGATGATCCAAGACAATATAACTTCTATTCGGATATAAGAAAACATAACCCATTATGTTGTCTTCCTTGTCCAACATCAACTTTTTAGCATGTCATATTTTAATGAGTGCTCACAATTACAAAAGATGTCCAATATAGTATATTTATATGTGAATCCTCTCTTTCTTTATTACTTCCTATTAATTGCAACAATGACCAAAACTAAGTTTGTCAACTCTCAACAACCTTTATTCATCATATCTTTATATGTGAAGTCATTACTCTCCATAAGATCAATATATGATCTCTTTTATTCCTTTTTATTCTTTCTTTTATTTCCGTCAAGATCATAACAAGAAAGCAAAGCCCTTATCTCAAAACTACTCTTTATTATATATCTCACGGACTCGATTACATAGATAGAGATCAAGGCAAAACTCAAAGCTAGATCATACTAAAACTTTATTCTACTAGATCAAGATATAACAAAAAGGATCGAACTAAGAAAAGCGATAAAGATAAAGGTGTGATGGTGATACGATACCGGGGCACTCCCCCAAACTTGGCAGTTGCCAAGGGGAGTGCCCATACCCATGTAATTAGATCTCTTTCTTCGGAGGTGGTGATGAAGGAGTTGTTGCATTCTTCTTCTCTAGCTTGCGTCTGAGGCTAAAATTTTCCTCCCTCAGATCCTCATTCTCGAGCTCTAGTTTCATTATCTTTTTACATAATGTCGCCTTCCTGTCCTACGAAAAACGTGGTGGGATAGATTGGACCTTAGGGAGGCTTGACTTTTTGAACTCCACGTGCATATCGCCAGGTTGAGGTAGTGGATCGTCCTCTTCATCGGAACTTGTCTCCTCCTTCCCCTTTGGATCATAGTCTTCTTCTTCCTCTGTGGTCCAACCATAATGTTCCATATCCCCATATACTTTCGGGTTCATGACATAATCAGCCATGTAGCTTTCTGCCTCCGAATCCTGGGACGACATCTTGCTTCAAATCTGCTGCAGGAACAACTCAAAACGAAAACAAACGATTTTGTCGTGGTACGGTGGTCAAAAGCTTCGGGAGATTATATAATGAATTTTTACCGACCATAAGAAGTATTGTGCAAGAAAACGGAGTCCGAAGGGCACACGAGGTGGCCACAAGGTCGGGGGGCGCACCCAGGGGGTAGGGCGCGCCCTCCACCCATGTGGATGCCTCATGTCTCTTTCGGACTACTTTTAATTTTCCTAATTTTTTAAATATTCCAAAACAGAGAAAATTTATCATTGGAGGCGTTTTGGAGTCGGTTTACTTACCGTACCACATACCTATTCCTTTTCGGAGTCTGAAACGTTCTGGAAAGTGTCCCTTATGTACTCCTCCAGTGTTATGGTGTCAATTATATTGGTCTCAACATTTATGGGAGTACCTGAGATATAATGTTTGAGTCTTTGACTGTTTACCACCTTCGGATTTTTGCGTTCGGCATTGTTAATTTTTATGGCACCAGAACGATAGATCTCCTCGATAATGTAAGGGCCTTCCCATTTAGAGAGAAGCATTCCTGCAAAAAATCTTAAACGAGAGTTGTATAACAAAACATGATCACCTACATTAAACTCACGCTTTTGTATCCTTTTATCATGCCATCTTTTAACTTTTTCTTTAAACAACTTGGCATTCTCGTAGGCTTGGGTTCTCCATTCATCAAGCGAGCTAATGTCAAATAACCTCTTCTCATCGGCAAGTTTGAAATCATAGTTGAGTTCTTTGATAGCCCAATATGCCTTATGTTCTAGTTCAAGAGGTAAGTGACATGCTTTTCCATAAACCATTTTATACAGAGACATACCCATGGGATTCTTATAAGCAGTTCTATAAGCCCATAATGCATCATCAAGTTTCTTAGACCAATTCTTTCTAGATCTATTAAAAATATTTTGCAAAATTAATTTAATCTCTCTATTGCTCAATTCTACTTGACCACTAGACTGAGGGTGATATGGAGATGCAATTCTATGGTTGACATCATACTTAGCAAGCATTTTACGGGAAGCACCATGAATAAAATGTGAACCACCATCAGTCATTAAATATCTAGGGACTCCAAACCTCAGAAAAATAACTTCTTTAAGCATCTTAATAGAAGTGTTATGATCAGCACTACTAGTTGGAATAGCCTCTACCCACTTAGTAACGTAATCAACAGCAACTAAAATATGTGTATACCCATTAGAAGAAGGAAATGGTCCCATATAATCAAAGCCCCAAACATCAAATGGTTCAATAACAAGTGCATAGTTCATAGGCATTTCCTGACGTCTGCTAATATTACCAATTCTTTGACATTGACCACAATACAAAACAAACTTACGAGCATCCTTAAAGAGAGTGGGCCAATAGAACCCGGATTGCAATACCTTATGTGCAGTTCTATCTCCAGCGTGGTGTCCTCCGTAAGACTTGGAGTGGCACTTGCGTAGGATCTGTTCATGTTCATGCTCAGGTACACAACATCTAATAACACCATCTACTCCTTCTTTATAAAGGTGTGGATCATCCCAAAAATAATGTCTTAAATCATAGAAAAACTTTTTCTTTTGCTGGTATGTGAAACTAGGTGGTATAAATTTAGCAACAGTATAATTAGCATAATCAGCATACCATGGAGTACTATGAGAAGCATTTATGACATTTAATTGCTCATTAGGAAAGCTATCGTCGACAGGTAGTGGGTCATCAAGAACATTCTCTAACCTAGACAAGTTGTCTGCAATGGGGTTCTCAACTCCCTTTCTATCAATAATATGCAAATCGAATTCTTATAGCAAGAGAACCCATCTAATAAGTCTAGGTTTAGCATCTTTCTTTTCCATAAGATATTTAATAGCAGCATGATCAGTGTGAACAGTTACTTTGGAATCAACAATATAAGGTCTAAACTTATCACATGCAAATACAACTGCTAAAAATTCTTTTTCAGTGGTAGCATAATTTCTCTGGGCACTGTCTAGAGTTTTACTAGCATACTGAATGACATTTAATTTCTTATCAACTCATTGTCCTAGAACAGCACCAACAGCATAATCACTAGCATCACACATAATTTCAAAGGGTAAATTCCAATTAGGTGGCTGAACAATAGGTGCAGAAATCAAGGCCTTCTTAAGTATTTCAAATGCTTCTACACAATCATCATCAAAAACAAAAGGAACATCTTTTTGTAAGAGATTGGTGAGAGGCCTAGAAATTTTAGAGAAGTCTTTAATAAACCTCCTATAGAAACTAGCATGACCAAGGAAACTTCTTATACCTTTGATATCTTTAGGACACGGCATCTTTTCAATAGCATCTACTTTAGCTTTATCAACTTCAATACCTCTTTCAAAAAATTTATGCCCCAAGACAATACCTTCATTAACCATAAAGTGGCACTTTTCGCAATTCAAGACAAGATTAGTTTCTTCACATCTCTGCAAAACTCGATCAAGGTTTCTTAAGCAATCATCAAAAGAAGTTCCGTAAACGGAGAAATCATCCATGAAAACCTCAACAATCTTTTCACAAAAGTCAGAGAATATAGCAGTTATACATCTTTGAAAGGTAGCAGGTGCATTGCATAAACCAAAAGGCATACGTCTATAAGCAAAGGTATCAAAAGGGCAAGTAAAAGTGGTTTTCTCTTGATCCTCTTTTGACACGGGTATTTGAGAGAAACCAGAATTACCATCTAGAAAGCAAAAATGTGTATGTTTGGATAATATTTCTAGCATTTGATTAATAAAAGCTAGAGGGTAATGATATTTTCTAGTAGCTTTATTCAATTTGCGTAAATCAATTACCAATCTATAACCTGTAACAATTCTTTGAGGAATCAATTCATTCTTATCATTAGGAACAACAGTAATACCTGCCTTCTTAGGGACACAATGAACAGGGCTTACCCATTGACTATCAGCAATAGGATAAATTATACCTGCCTCCAGAAGCTTTAGTATTTCATTTCTTACCACTTCTTTCATCTTAGGATTTAACCGTCGTTGATGATCAATGAATGGTTTAGCATCTTTCTCCAATTTAATTTTGTGCTGCCATAGAGTGGGACTAATGCCCTTAAGATCATCAAGAGTATATCCGATAGCGGCACGATGCTTCTTCAGAGTTGTCAATAATTTCTTTTCTTCATTCTCTGAAAGGTTATCACTAATAATAATAGGATATATCCTCTTTTCATCAAGATAAGCATATTTCAGAGTATCAGGTAATTGTTTAAGCTGAAACACGGGAGCACCCTTAGGAGGAGGAGGATCATCCCCAAGGATTTCAACAGGCAAATTGTGTTTTAGAATAGGCCCTTGATTAAAGAATACTTCATCTATTTCTCTTTTTTCATTCATAAACATATCATTTTCATGGTCTAGCAAATATTGTTCTAAGGGACCAGCAGGAGGCACGACAATAGAAGCAAGACCAATGATTTCATCTTTACTAGGCAATTCTTTATCATGGGGTTGTCTACGAAATTTAGAGAAATTAAAATCATGAGACATATCCCCTAAACCAACGGTAACAATATCTTTCTCGCAGTCTATCTTAGCATTAACAGTATTCAAGAAGGGTCTACAAAATATGATGGGACAAAAATTATCTTGTGGGGAACCAAGAACAAGAAAATCGGTAGGGTATTTAGTTTTCCCGCACAAGACTTCAACATCTCTAACAATCTCAGTTGGTGATATAGTTTCTCTATTAGCAAGCTTAATAGTAACATCAATATCTTCTATCTCAGCAGGTGCAATATCATTCATAATTTCTTTATATAAGGTATAAGGAATTGCACTCACACTAGCACCCACATCACATAAGCCATGATAACAATGATCTCCTATTTTAACGGAAACAACAGGCATGCCAACAACATGTCTATGTTTATCTTTAGTATCAGGTTTAGCAATCCTAGCAGCTTCATCATAGAAATAAATAACATGCCCATCAATATTATCAACCAAGAGATCTTTAACCATAGCAATACTAGGTTCGACTTTAATTTGTTCAGGGGGTGTAGGTGTTTTAGCATAACTCTTACGAACCACAGTTGAAGCTTTAGCATGATCCTTTATTCTAACAGGAAAGGGTGGTTTCTCAATATAAGCAGTAGGAACAATAGGATCAACATTATAAGTAATAGTTTCTTCTTCAACTTTAATAGGTTCAACTACTTTAACTTCAATGGGAGGATGATATTTAAACCACTTCTCCTTAGGGAGATCAACATGACTAGCAAATGATTCACAAAAAGAAGCTACTATCTCAGAGTCAAGTCCATATTTAGTGCTAAAATCACGAAAAACATCGGTGTCCATGAAAGATTTAACACAATCAAACTTAAGTTTTATACCTGACTCCTTACCTTCGTCGAGATCCCAATCTTCAGAGTTGTGTTTAATTATTTCCAATAAATCCCATTTGAATTCAGTATCCTTCTTCATATAGGAACCAGTACAAGAAGTATCGAGCATGGATTGATCATTACGAGAAAGCCAAGCATAAAAATTTTGAATAATAATTTCTCTTGCAAGCTCATGATTGGGGAATGAATATAACATTGACTTAAGCCTCCCCCAAGCTTGAGCGATACTTTCTCCTTCACGAGGCCAAAAGTTATATATATAATTATGATCACGATGAACCAGATGCATAGGATAAAACTTCCGATGAAATTCCAATTTCAACCGGTTATAGTTCCATGATCCATTATCGTCCAATAGCCTATACCATGTCAATGCCTTTCCCTTCAAAGATAAAGGGAATACCTTCTTCTGGACAACATCCTCGGGGATACCTGCAAGCTTAAATAATCCACAAACTTCATCCACACAGATTAGGTGCATATCAGGATGTAATGTTCCATCTCCTGCATAAGGATTAGCTAGCAGTTTCCTATCATACCTGAAGGAATTTCATAATAAATATTTTCAGTAGGTGCAGTAGGTTGAGGAGCAACTCTTTGTTCTTCCGGTCGAGGTGAAGATACCCCGAACAAACCCCTCAAAGGATTATTTTCCATAGTAACAAGCGACAGTAAATTTCAGCACACTATATAAATGTTTCCTTACCAAAGGCGCTTCACTCCCCGGCAACGGCGCCAGAAAAGAGTCTTGATGACCCACAAGTATAGGGGATCTATCGTAGTCCTTTTGATAAGTAAGAGTGTCGAACCCAACGAGGAGCAGAAGGAAATGACAAGTGCTTTTCAGCAAGGTATTCTCTGCAAGCACTGAAATTATCAGTAACAGATAGTTTTGTGATAACATAGTTTGTAATGGGTAACAAGTAAATAAAGTAACTAAGGTGCAGAAAGGTGGCCCAATCCTTTTTGTAGCAAAGGACAAGCCTGGACGAACTCTTATATAAAGCAAAGTGCTCCCGAGGACACATGGGAATTGTTGTCAAGTTAGTTTTCATGATGCTCATATGATTCGCATTCGTTACTTTGATAATTTGATATGTGGGTGGACCGGTGCTTGGGTGCTGCCCTTCCTTGGACAAGCCTCCCACTTATGATTAACCCCTCTCGCAAGCATCCGCAACTATGAAAGAAGAATTAAGGTAAGCCTAACCATAGCATGAAACATATGGATCCAAATCAGCCCCTTACGAAGCAACGCATAAACTAGGGTTTAAGCTTCTATCACTCTAGCAATCCATCATCTACTTATTACTTCCCAATGCCTTCTCCTAGGCCCAAATAATGGTGAAGTGTCATGTAGTCGACATTCACATAACACCACTAGAGGAGAGACAACATACATCTCATCAAAATATCGAACGAATACCAAATTCACATGATTACTTATAACAAGACTTCTCCCATATCCTCAGGAACAAACGCAACTACTCACAAAGCATATTCATGTTCATAATCAGAGGAGTATTAATTATATTTAAGGATCTGAACATATGATCTTCCACCTAATAAACCAACTAGCATCAACTACAAGGAGTAATCAACACTGCTAGCAACCCATAGGTACCAATCTAAGGTTTTGGGACCAAGATCGAATACAAGAGATGAACTAGGGTTTGAGAGGAGATGGTTCTGGTGAAGATGTTGATGGAGATTGACCCCCTCTCGATGAGAGGATCGATGGTGATGACGATGATTTCCCCCTCCCGGAGGGATGTTTCCCTGGCAGAACAGCTCCGTCGGGGCCCTAGATTGGTTCTGCCCAGGTTCCGCCTCGAGACAGCGGTGCTTCGTCCCGAAAGCTTCCTTTTGATTTTTTTTTTCTAGGGTAAAAGACACCATATAGCAAAAGATGGACACCGGAGGCCTGCCAGGGGGGCCACAAGGTCGGGAGGCGCGCCCTCCACCCTTGTGGCTGGCTGGTGGCCCCCCTCTGGTTCTTTCTTCGCCCAGTATTTTTTATATATTCCAAAACTAAGCTCCGTGAAGTTTCAGGACTTTTGGAGTTGTGCAAAATAGGTCTCTAATATTTGCTCCTTTTCTAGTCCAAAATTCCAGTTGCCGGCATTCTCCCTCTACATGTAAACCTTATAAAATAAGAGAGAATAGGCATAAGTATTGTGATATAATGTGTAATAACAGCCCATAATGCAATAAATATCAATATAAAAGCATGATGCAAGATGGACGTATCAACGTACGAGGTGAGCACAACCCACCACCACGCGCCTGGCTCCTGGGCCGCGCCCTAGTGTCTTGTGGGCACTGTGGGCCCCCATTTGCATTGATTCCAAGTCCCAAAAATCACATATATTCCAAAATAATTCTCCGTAAAATTTTATCCCGTTTGGACTTTGTTTGATATGGATTTTCTGCGAAACAAAAAACATGCAACAAATAGGAACTGGCACTGGGCACTGGATCAATAGGTTAGTTCAATAAATCATATAAATTTTTGCCAAAAATATGTAAAAGTTGTATAATATTGGCATGAAACAATCAAAAATTATAGATACGACGGAGACGTATCAGCATCCCCAAGCTTAATTCCTGCTCGTCCTCGAGTAGGTAAATGATAAAAAAGATATTTTTTGATGTGGAATGCTACCTAGCATAAACTTGATCATATATCTAATCATGGCATGAATATTAAGACATAAGTGATTCAAAGCAATAGTCTATAATTCGACATAAAGACATCAATACTCAGGCATCCCAACAAACAATCATGTCTTTCAAAATATCAACGCTAAAGAAAGCTATCCCTAAAAAATCATATAGTCTTGTCATACTATGTCTTCTTAACACAAAGTATTTATCATGCACAACCCTGAAGGCAAGCCGAGCAATTGGTTCATACTTTTGAACGCGCTTCAACTTTTTCAACCCTCACGCAATACATGAGCGCAAGCCATGGATATAGCACTACAGGTGGAATAGAGTATGATGATAAGGGTAAATATAAAGAAGACAAAAAGTAAGAAAGTCTCACATCGACACGGCTAACCAACGGGCTATGGAGATGCCCATTAATTGATATCAACGTGAGGAGTAGGGATTGCCATGCAACGAATGCACTAAGAGCTATAAGTGTATGAGAGCTCAACATGAAAACTAAGTGGGTGTGCATCTAATCCTATAATGAAAAATTCCCACTAGTATATGAAAGTGACAACATAGGAGACTCTCCATATGAAAAACATGGTTCTACTTTGAAGCACAAGTGTCGAACTAGCATGCCCCTTATCTCTTTATTTCTTTATTTCTTTTCTTTTTTATTCTTTTTTCTTATTTTTTCTTTTTTTTCTTTTTTATATTTTTTCTCTCATTGTCCGGAGTCTCATCCCGACTTGTGGGGGAATCATAGTCTCCATCATCCTTTCCTCGCTGAGGCAATGCTCTAAAAATGAATAATGATGATCATCACACTTCTATTTACTTATAACTCAAAAGAAATAAAAATTACAACTCGATACCTATAACAAAATATGACTATATGAATGCCTCCGGCAGTACCAGGATGTGCAATGATCTAGCGTAACATGTATAAAAATGCTGAACGGTGGCTGAGCCACAAATGCTATGTCAGCTATATGACCATGCAAAGCAATATGACAATGAATGCTCAAGTCATCAAACGGAAGCGGTGGAAGTTGCATGGCAATATATCTCGGAATGGCTATGAAAAGGCCATAATAGATAGGTATGGTGGCTGTTTTGAGGAAGATATAATAAGGCTTATGTGTGATAGAGCGTATCATATCACGGGGTTTGGATGCACCGACGAAGTTTGCACCACGTCTCGAGGTGAGAAAGGGCAATGCACGGTACCGTAGAGGCTAGCAAATTGCGGAAAGGTAAGAGTGCAAGTTTATTAGCCCTCGAAGCAAAGTACTACTACGCATGCTCCTAGGGGGGAGGTTGGTAGGAGTTAACCATCACGCGCCCCTGACCTTCACACAAAGATGGACAATCAAGGATAAATTGTGCTCCAACTTCCCGGTATAACGAGAGACTGTACGTGCATGCTTCGGGAATCACAAACCTTAACACCAATATTCTTACTAAACACGATCATCCACTAGTACCTCCCACATATTACCATCTCTATATCGCAAAACTATTGCAAGGAATCAAACATATCATATTCAGTGATCCACAAGTTTTATGTAGGATTTTATGACTAACCATGCGATTGACCAATTCCTGTTGACTCTCTAAATAGATATAAGTGAAGCATGAGAGTTTAATTCTTTCTACAAAAGACCATGCTCTAATAAGTATAAGTGAAGCAAAAGAGCATTCTACAAATAACGGTTTTCCTTTCTGAAGAGAAACAGGCAATCCAAACTTCAAATAATATAAGTGAAGCACATGAAGCATTCTACAAAGCCATACTCAAAAGATATAAGTGAAGTGCAATGAGCATTCTATAAATCAACCATGGACTATCTCATACCAGCATGGTGCATAAAAGAAAAATGAAAACTAAATGCAAAAGACGCTCCAAGATTTACGTATATCACGTGAACGAAACAAAGACGAAAACATACTGATACTTGTTGAAGAAGGATGGGATGCCTTCCGAGGCATCCCCAAGCTTAGACGCTTGAGTCTCCTTGAATATTTACTTGGGGTGCCTAGGAAATCCCCAAGCTTGAGCTCTTTCCTCTCCTCCTTCTCCTCATATCGAGACCTCCTCGATCTTTGATCACTTCATCCACACAAAACTCAACAGAAAGCTCGGTATGATCCGTTAGTATAATAAAGCAAATCACTAGTATAAGTACTGTTGCAAACCAATTCATATTTTGTTTTTGCACTGTAGCTACTGTGTTATAAATTTTCCATGGCTTATACCACCGATAGAATCGATAGTTTCATCAAAACAAGCAAAACAATGCATCAAAAACAGAATCTGTCTTAAACAGGACAGTCTGTAGTAATCTGAACACTACCATACTTCTGTAACTCCAACCATTCTGAAAAATTAGGACAACGTAAACAATTTGTATAGAAATAGTGCGCAAAAAGTTTAAATAACGTTTGACTTTCCAGTAAAAAATGAAAATTCACGCGCTATAGCCAAAGTTTCTATTTCTGCACCGCACATACCAACAAGCAATCTAATCATCCTAAAGGCAAATCTTGGCACATTATTTTTATAATACAATGGACTTGTACAAGGGGATAATTATTTTTGTTGAAAATTTTCTGTAATTCAAGATTCACAAAGTTTCCATGGGCATGAACAAAGTTCAAGGCATGCTCCCACTTTCACAATGCTCGTCTCTCTCACTTTCGTTTTTCTTTTTGTGAAGTTTTAAGTTCCCCTCTATATTTTTTGTTTTTAAACTATATAAAAGCACTCAACAGAAATAAATGACTCTCTAAAACTTCCGGGTTGTCTCCCTGGCAGCGTTTTCTTTAAAGCCAATAAGCTAGGCATATAGTGCTCAAGTGGTGGATCCACCCGGACCCCAAGGTATATCAAAGCCAATTTTAATTAGCAATGATTTGGCATTTAGTAATGAGCACAAAGCAACATATATCATGCAATGATGAAGTCTAACTCTCTTCCTTTGCATCGGCATGTCATAAAAGAACAATTCATGCACATCAAGTAAAGGCCAATACATAGCATAAGCAGTTTCTTGCAATTTTATCGTGTTGGAAACATAGAAAGGCGGAGACGTAGTTCCTCTATCATAATAATTGCAAGTAGGAGCAGCAAGCACATGTATATTATATTCATCAAAATCACCATGTGTAATGGTAGAATGCAACCCATCAATGTAATCCTTAATAAGTGCAAACTTCTCCGATATAGTGTAGTTGGGAGAATTCAAAAAGATAATAGGGCTATCATGTGTTGGTGCAATAGCAACAATTTCATGTTCAACATAAGTAACTATAGAAAGTTCATCTCCATAAACATAATTCATATTGGCATCATGGCCACAAGCATAGCAAGCATCAACTTCATCAAAAAGGGAAATTTCAAATGAATCAACGGGATCATAGCAATTATCATAGTATTCATTCTTCGGTAAGAACGAAGGGACGTTAAACAGTGTATGAGTTGAAGAGTTACTCTCATTAGAAGGTGGGCACGGGTAGCTAATCCGCTCTTCCTCCTTTTGTTCTTCACTCTCCTCATCATCTTTTTCATCCAATGATCTCATAGTTTCATCAATTTCTTCTTCCATAGACTACTGCAAAATATTAGTCTCTTCTTGGAGAGCTGAGACTTTCTCAATGAATTAATCAATATCGGAATTATATTTATAATTATCATAGCAATATTTAAGGATAGAAAAAATTTTAGGTCTATAAACTGAATCATCAAAATCTTCAAACTTTTCAAACAAAGATTCAATTTCATAAGAACCCTTAAAAGCAACAAATTCTTCTATTCGTTCCACATCATTGTAATCATATATACCTCTACCATAAGAAGCCAAGGTTTCATTATCATTAAATTTGCATGAAAAGGGAAGGTGTGGAGCCTTCATCCTAGAGCAACAAGTATAATCATATCTCAAGCATAGCTCCCGAGCATACCAATGCAACATATGAATTTGATCCCATAACAATTTCCCTTTATGAGTCAAGCGATAATCCCAAAAGTATTCACGTTGATCCAGCGTTACTCCCATTATATAGTTGAATGGGGTTTTCTCGGGATTATCAAAGTAGTGCATAATATTTTTCACATAACGAGCATCGAGGGTTTTAGGAGGTTCCCCATCTCCATGAGTAGCAAGTACCACTAATTGTTTTGGTGTTTCGTGCTCCATATCCATATCTAAAGATAGAAAACAACTTAGAACAAAAAATAAAAACTACTTAGTGATAAAGCGAACAAGCACACACGAGAATATTCACCCCACGCTATTGCTCCCCGGAAACGGCGCCAGAAAAGGGTCTTGATAACCCACAAGTATAGGGGATCGTTTGTAGCCTTCTTCGATAAATAAGAGTGTCGAACCCAACGAGGAGCTAAAGGTAGAACAAATATTCCCTCAAGTTCTATCGACCACCGATACAACTCTACGCACACTTGATGTTTGCTTTACCTAAAACAACTATGAAACTATTTTGCAAGAATAAAACTATGAGTACTTTGTGAGAATAAAAACTACAAGTAAATTGCAAGGTAATAAAAGTGGATAGCTTTTGTCAACAAGAAAGTCATTTGTCCCTAGGCAATCGATAACAAGTATCGGTAATCATTCGTGCAATTTTATATGATGGAGAGGCATGAGCTAACATACTTTCTCTACTTGGAATATGCACTTATGATTGGACCCCTAGCAAGCATCCGCAACTACTAAAGATCATTACGGTCGTGAAACCCAACCATAGCATTAAGTATCAAGTCCTCTTTATCCCATACACAACAACCCACCTACTTGGGTTTAAGCTTCTGTCACTCTCGCAACCCACCATAAGCGAATCATGAACGTATTGCAACACCCTATAGCGGGGATCCCTCACGTTTACGCGAGACGGAGGGCACCGTAGGACAGCACCATAAATAAAATATACAATCATACCAACCAAGATCACGATTAACCCACAGGATAAAACAGATCTACTCAAACATCATAGGATAGCCAAATATCATTGGAAAATAATATATGGAGCTGAGCACCATGTTTATGTAGAGATTACAGCGGGGAGAAGGAGTGTTACACCGCTGCATAGAGGGGGAGAAAGTTGGTGTTGACGGTAGCAAGATTGTTGATGTAGATCGTCGTCAGGATCCTAGCCCCGGCGGCACTCCGGCGCCACCGGGAGAGAGGGGGAGAGAGCCCCTCCTTCTTCTTCCTTGGCCTCCCCCGCTAGATGGGAGGAGAGTTCCCCCTCTGGTCCATGGCCTCTATGGCGGCGGAGGGGCGGGAGCCCCTTCGAGATTGGATCTCCCTCTCTGTTCTCTTCTGTTTCGCCTTTCCAAATCTGGGCGAAAACCGTTTCTTATATTCCGGGAGATCCGTAACTCCGATTGCGCTGAGACTTTAAGACAAAAAAATTCGGATATAAGCTTCCTTGCGTCCGAAGTAGAGCCCCACCGATGTACGAGGTGAGCACAACCCACCACCGCGCGTCTGGCTCCTGGGGCATGCCCTGGTGTCTTGTGGGCACTGTGGGCCCCCGTTTGCGTTGATTCCAAGTCCCAAAAATCACATATATTCCAAAATAATTCTCCGTAAAATTTTATCGCGTTTGGACTTCGTTTGATACGGATTTTCTGCGAAATAAAAAACATGCAACAAACAGGAACTGGCACTGGGCACTGGATCAATAGGTTAGTCCAATAAATCATATAAATTGTTTCCAAAAATATGTAAAAGTTGTATAATATTGGCATGAAACAATCAAAAATTATAGATACGACGAAGACGTATCAGTCTCCAACGCATCTATAATTTTTGATTGTTCCATGCTGTTATATTATCATTCTGGGATGTTTTACAATCATTTTATAGCAACTTTATATCATTTTTGGGACTAACCTATTGACACAGTGCCCAGTGCCAGTTGCTGTTTTTTGCTTGTTTTTTACATCGTAAGAAATCAATACCAAACGGAGTCCAAACGCAGTGAAACTTTTTGTGGATTTTTCTGGACCAGAAGACACCGTATGGGCCAAGAAAGTACCTAAGGGGTGCTCCAAGGGGAGCACAACCCACCAGGGCACGCCTGGGAGCCCAGGCGCGCCCAGGTGGGTTGTGCCCACCTCGGTGGCCTCCCGCACCGCCTCTTTGCTCTATAAATACCCCAATATTCCAGAAACCCTAGGGGAGTCGACGAAAATCAATTCCAGCCGCCGCAAGTTCTAGAACCACCAGATCCAATCTAGACACCATCACGGAGGGGTTCATCATCCCCATTGGTGCCTCTCCGATGATGCGTGAGTAGTTCATTGTAGACCTACGGGTCCGTAGTTGGTAGCTAGATGGCTTCCTCTCTCTCTCTTTTGATTCTCAATACAATGGTCTCTTGGAGATCTATTTGATGTAATCTTTTTGCGGTGTGTTTGTTGGGATCCGAGAAAGTTATTTGAGTCTTCTTTGATCTCTTATATGCATGATTACTTATAGCCTCGTATTTCTTCTCCGATATTTGGGTTTTGTTTGGCCAACTTGATCTATTTATCTTGCAATGGGAAGAGGTGCTTTGTGATGGGTTCGGTCTTACGGTGCTTGATCCCAGTGACAGAAGAGGAACCGACACATATGTATCGTTGCTATTAAGGATAACAAGATGGGGTCTATTTATACATAAATAGATCTTGTCTACATCATGTCATCGTTCTTATTGCATTACTCCATTTTTCCATGAACTTAATACACTAGATGCATGCTGGATAGCGGTCGATGTATGGAGTAATAGTAGTAGATGCAGGCAGGAGTCGGTCTACTAATCTTGGACGGGATGCCTATATAATGAGCATTGCCTATATATCGTCATGATTATTTGAAGTTCTATCAATTGCCCAACAGTAATTTGTTTACCCACCATTTGCTATTTTTCTCGAGAGAAGCCACTAGTGAAATCTACGGCCCCCGGGTCTCTTCTTTATTATATTTGCCTTCGCGGTCTATTTTTATTTGTTTTTATCTTCAGATCTATTAATCCAAAAATACAAAAATACATTGCTACAATTTTTGTTTATTTATTTTATCTCGCATTCCCGTGACATCTATTTATCCAATCTACTACAATTTTACCTATCTTTTTACCCGTGAGGGATTGACAACCCCTCTCTTACGTCGGGTTGCAAGTATTTGTTCTTTGTGTGCAGGAGATGTTTACGTGGTGTTGCGTGGTTCTCCTACTGGTTCGATAACCTTGGTCTCATCACTGAGGAAAATACCTACCATTGTTGTGCTGCATCATCCCTTCCTCTTTGGGGAAATACCGACGTAGTTCAAGCCAACATCAGGACGTCATCGAGCTGAACGTGTGCAGAATGCGGAGGTGTCCTGCGTTTGGTACTTGATCGGTTGAAGCGCGAAGAAGTTTGACTACATCAACCGCATTGTGAAATGCTTCCGCTTACGGTCTATGAGGGTACATAGACACACTCTCCCCCTCGTTGCTATGCATCTCCATGGATAGATCATTGTGTGTGCGTAGTTTTTTTTGTTTTCCATGCAACGATTCCCAACAGATGCATGAGTAGACCCGGTTAAAGACGGTCTCTTGTTTCCTTCTTCGACCTTCCAGCTAGTTGTGGTACCCTGATGAAGAGTCTGTCGGGATCTACACCAACAATGTTCCAAGTGATAGCTATATTTTTGAGTCTGACTATGATCCCACATATTACTCCTATAAAGCATGGTGGAGGACCAACCTTCCTATGCTCCCCGCAGGCGAAGGGCGACTCCTGGCCTTCCATACCGCGGTGGCTTGCCGCGGGGGCCACTCGGGAGCGCTCTGAGTTGTCCAATCTACCAGGACGACTCTCGCCCAGGCGACCTGGCTGGCAGGTCCATGATGGGTGGACCGCCGCTGCGTGCCCGGGGCCACTGTCATTGGGTCGTCGAGGCACCGTGCGCTTTCTTCTGTGCGAAACTGTGTCTGAACCTGCCTGGCGATGTCCTCGCCTCGTGTTCGGCTGGTCCGGCCGGCGAGCCAATTCGCTCTAAATTTGGGTCCATGACCCTAAAGAGATTAAGCATGCGAATTACCCAAACATCAAAATTTGTGCCATTGAAACTAAGTGTGTCACAGAATCCTAATCCCCTAGTCGACATCTTTACTCTCTAGGCGGTTAAGCCTAACAAAGAGAGACGAGGCTCTGATACCAATTGAAAGATCGTCGATGTCGCCTAGAGGGGGGTGAATAGGCGCTTTAAAGTAATTATGGTTGAGGCTTGAACAAATGCGGAATAAACCTAGCGGTTAATTTGTCAAGCACAAAACCTACAACAACTAGGCTCACCTATGTGCACCAACAACTTATGCTAAGCAAGAAAACCTACTTACGTGATAGCAAGATATATGACAAGAAACAATATGGCTATCACAAAGTAAAGTGCATAAGTAAAGGGCTCGGGTAAGAGATAACCGAGGCACGCGGATGCTAATCTCCGTTTGGAGCGGTGTGGAGGCACAATGCTCCCCAAGAAGCCACTAGGGCCACCGTAATCTCCTCACGCCCTCGCACAATGCAAGATGTCGTGATTCCACTAAGGGACCCTTGAGGGCGGTCACCGAACCCGTACAAATGGCAACCCTTGGGGGCGGTCACCGAACCCGTACACTTTGGCAACCCTTGGGGGCGGTCACCGGAACCCGTCAAATTGCTCGGGGCGATCTCCACAACCTAATTGGAGACCCCGACGCTTGCCCGGAGCTTTACACCACAATGATTGAGCTCCGAACACCACCAACCGTCTAGGGCGCCCAAGCACCCAAGAGGAACAAGCTCAAGGGTACCAAGCACCCAAGAGTAATAAGCTTCTCAACTTGTAACTTCCACGTATCACCGTGGAGAACTCAAACCGATGCACCAAATGCAATGGCAAGGGCACACGGAGTGCCCAAGTCCTTCTCTCTCAAATCCCACCGAAGCAACTAATGCTAGGGAGGAAAATGAGAGGAAGAACAAGAAGGAGAACACCAAGAACTCCAAGATCTAGATCCAAGGGGTTCCCCTCACATAGAGGAGAAAGTGATTGGTGGAAATGTGGATCTAGATCTCCTCTCTCTTTTCCCTCAAAAACTAGCAAGAATCCATGGAGGGATTGAGAGTTAGCAAGCTCGAAGAAGGTCAACAATGGGGGAAGAACACGAGCTCAAAGGATAAGGTTCAATGGGGAAGAAGACCCCCTTTTATAGGTGGGGAAAAATCCAACCGTTATGCTCACAGCCCGCACAGAGCGGTACTACCGCTCCAAGGAGCGGTACTACCGCTAGGGCGGTAGTACCCCTTTGAAAAACAACAGCGAGGAGGCAAAAGGCCAGTAGAACCGCCGGAGCGGTACTACCGCTCGTCCCCACGGTACTACCGCTAGGGATAGCGGTACTACCGCAAGTGGTAGCGGTACTACTGCTTGCGAGCGGTACAAAAAAATACTTCCGTGCCTACTTCCGCTGAGCAAAACACGAGATTTTGGTCCGGAGCGGTACTACCGCTCAGGAGCCGCGGTAGTACAGCTCTGGAGCGGTAATACCGCTCAGGAGCCGCGGTAGTACCGCTCCAAGCGGTAGTACCGCTCCCAAGAGCGGTACTAAAAAATTACATCCGCAGCAGCCCCTTTAAAGGACACCAAAACTGACACAACTTTTGCAAACGGACTCCGAATTCGACGAAACCAAGTTTGTTGGAAAGCTAGCGACAAGGGCTAACACAATCTTGATAGAAATACCAAATAAGTAAATGAGAAAAGTCCCAAAAGAAAATGGTGAGAACCCTTCCTCGGATAAGACCGGTAAAACCTCCAACATCGAAAACATCATAGAAGACGCATGCAAACTCCGTTTTCGATGAACTCAAGCTTGTCATCAAGATGACCATAAGATCTAAGACTCACAAAGAGAACCAAACAAGAACCAAGAAACATGATGCAAGGATGCAATGGTTTGAACTCTCGACGAACGATACGATCAAGCTACTCACTTGAGAGCCCCCCTTGATAGTACGGCTATCGATCCTATAACCCGGTCTCCCAACTACCACCATGAGACCGGTAAAATAGAAAACCTATCAAGGGCAAACCTTTGCCTTGCACATGGTCCACTTGAGCTAGATGATGACAATCTTGACACCCTCAAGTTGGACCACCTTTCTTGATTGCGTTGGCTCGATGAAGACTAGATGATTACTCCCCCATAGTCCACTATGGGTGAGCCACTCTTCGGCACATCTTCACAAGTCCATTGTCACCACAATGGACGGCAAGCTTCAAGCACTTGATCTCTTCGTGATGCTCCACTTGAACTTGCACACGGCAATCTTGATGACGATCACCACTTGATGTCATCCTCTCCATGGGTTGAGTGATATCTTCCTCTTGACGCAAGCCCATGAACATGTACCTAACCCCACATAGAACTCTCACATAGACCATGGGTTAGTACACAAAGCACAATGGACAATGCTTACCATACCATGGGATCACTTGATCCCTCTCGGTACATCTTCTACGCTTTGTGAGTTGATCAACTTGATTCACTCTTGACTTAGTCTTGATCAACCTAGAATCTTTCCAACTCTCTTCATTTGGATGATGTCTTGAAGGTAAACATGAATGATCACACAATCTTCTTCTTCAAGACATGCTTGCAATAAGCTCAACTCTCACATGACCAATCTTTGGATAATTCCTTAATAGCACCTTGGTCAACACAAACTCTCCTTGAAACCAACACATGTACTCCAAGAAAAGCCTATGGACAAAACCTTCAAATATAACTCAAGGCAACCATTAGTCCATAGAGATTGTCGTCAATTACCAAAACCAAACATGGGGGCACCACATGTTCTTTCAATCTCCCCCATTTTGGTAATTGATGACAATCACTTTCAAGAGAGTTTATATAAGGAATTATGCATCACCATGCAATGCAACAACCAATGATGCATGAGTAAGAGATGCAAATGCTTAGGAACAAAACCAAAGCAAGAGGAGAGAATTCTCTAAACTTCTCCACAAAACTCTCTGAAACTTCTCCCCCATTGGCATCGATTGCCAAAATGGGAGAAAAGCTTAGAAGGCCAATATAAATTGTGTTCCTCCATAATTTGTGTATTTCTCAACAAGAGAGTGGAATGCAATACACAAGTTTGACGGTAAATACTAGGAGGAACACAAACTATATTTAGGCCCAAAGTTTACAAAAGAAAGATATGCCACAAAGACATAAGAAAGAGAGAAACAAGCAAACAAGCAATCAAAAGATACCAATTGAAGCAAGCAATCAATGGATATCAATTGAGCCAACTAGACCAATGATCCTACGTGCCACATGAATGAAATAAATTATGATATGAGCAAAGGAGTGTTCTAGAGAAACTAGAGAAGCTCCCCATGATTTGTGCACAATTTAGTTTTGTAACTGGATACAACAAGCACAAAATAGGATCGTCACTCCCCCAAGGTCAATAGAACCTCATGACAAGTGCAAGAGAGCAACAGAGTGTTCTAAAGACACTAGTGAAGCTCTCCATGATTTGTGCACTTCTTACAATATTTGCATTAGGATACCGAGTGCACAAAATAGGATCATCACTCCCCGAAAATCAATAGAAACTCACAACAAGTGCAAGTGAGCATATAGGAAACAAAGCCTAGCACTTGCAACAAACAAATGGTTGAGCAACATATAAAAGAGGCAACTTAAGAGTAGGCTCAACCAAAATGATGTGTGTGAGTCATGGCAAAGCACTTGAGAAGACTAATGTACGAATGAGCATTAAGCATCAACATAGTCTTGGATAGTGGAGATACAAGGTGCATGACATGTCCTCCCCACACACACCAAGCAAAAGGGTTCACAAGCACACTAAAAATGCAAAATGAATAACCAACACTTGTGACAACCCATGGTGAAGATAGAAGATGAAAGCCTCATCAAGACGAGGGATACCAATTAAGATGGCAAAAGCCTCGTAGAGATAAGCATGAGGAAAATAATCTTCACCACACAGGAGTGCATCAAGATGCAACGAGATAAGACATGCACTCAAGGCAAAAGCTTTCACGGAGCCACCAAAGAAATAACAAGAAAGACAAGGTGGACGTGAAAGAAAGGATATCATCTAGAGATGTAATTTCTCTCAAGTGTATAAGGTTCTAGGTAGACGAGATCATGATGATATATATCTACAAAGAAGGATGTACACCCGAAATAGTTACAACACGAAGGAACAAGATATCCAAAAGGAAGTCATAGATATACCAATAAGATATTTGCTTGGAAGCATAGCACATGGCTAGATATGGTCTTATTGTACATAAATGAATTCCTACCACACAACCATCAAAGACATCACAACTAGCAACAAGAGATCATTGTTGGGATGCTTTGAGAAAGGAAACAAGTATCACAAGAGAGAATGAATAACATGCCATGATACAACCTACACAAGGTTGATGCAAGAAATGTGTGCATGAAGTATATGAAGATACTTGTTACCGAGTTAACATTGGAAGGATGTAGTAGATACCAATTGAAGGTACAAAGTAGTTCATTGATCATCCTAGCTTGACTCCAAAAAGCACATGGTGACAACACCTTCCTTGTGAGTGAGCCGAGCATCCAATGCATCTCCAATTGTTCCTAGAACAACAACACAAACAAAATGGTACCCAAACTCATTGGGACCAAAGAGTTAGAAACACCAACAATACATAGGACAAACTCCACATAAATATGTGCATATAGATATGGAAATGAAATTCATGCACATCTCATCCAATTTGAGACTTGGTGGAGTTTCCCCTATATATTGGGTCAAAGAGAGAAAGCATGCCACGGAAACTACATGAAGTTAATATGCATGCTCAAGACTTTCAAGAACCGATACCAAAATACAAGGAAATACCAAGTGAAAAGAATACCAAATGGAGAAATCATCACTTGGAGATATCATTAAAAGATACATCAAGGAATGAGATATCCATTGGAACCCACAAAATGATATCAAACTCCCAAAAGAGAGGATGGTTCCAAACAAACCAAGCTCTCTACAAAGTTTCATGATGGCACAAGTACCAAAAAGAAACGGCTTGCCGTCCACCAACACACACTTAAAATGGATCACAAGTTTAGTGTTTTATAGAAAATAGGATAGCTCCCCCACGAGTTGTGCATTATAGAGAATTTGCATTTGAATACAAAATGCACAAGGTAGGATCACCACGTTCACTATATCAAGGAAAACACTAGACAAGATCAAGAAAACAACAAGATCCTCAAGTGGCACGGAAGGCAATGGGAGTTGACACAAACTTGGCAAGAGATAAGGCAAATAAAAAGCAAACGCCAACGTGAAGATGATCAATAATTTCTACCACACATAAGTGAGTACCAATTGTCAAAAGACAAGAAGTATTTGGAAATAATTCCCGGTGGTAGATAGCAAGGATATCCGACATCATCTTCACACCAAACACAAGCAAATTGCAACTTGTAGAGCTAACATGCCACGTAGGAACAAGATAATTTACAATATCAATTCTAGGTGACAATATCTCAAATGTACACATTTTCTAGGCTAGTAATATACATAGCATATTACTCCCCCATAATGTGATACCAATTAAAGAAACTTAACAAGAGGCAAAAAGAGGATCCAACAAGAGATAATTAATGGACTATTTAGAATTTGAATTTCTCATGAGAAGACATACCACATAGTGACTAGATAAGCTTGCAATATCAATACTAGGTGGTATTCCTCATGTAAACACATTTATGGGTCCGTGAGGTGCACAAAGCACATCACTCCCCCAAAATGGGATGTTCCATTAATCTCTCACAAGAGCCAACTAACATACAAACAAGATGCGCAAAGGCTCAATGCACTACACACACGTACATGATGTGCAAACCAACACACACATACTTGATTACTCAAGATAAGCAAATTGGAGGCACAACATATACAACCACATGCAAGGAACAAAACCAAAACATGCAAAGGGGCAAGTAACTTTCGATGTAAACAATTAAGTACAAGTTACCGGAAGGAGGCACATTGGATCTAGAATAGAAACTTGATAACCCAATTGACTTGGCTTGAGACAATAAGAATGATGAAGTCCCCTTAAATCTTCATAATGTAGCCAAGTCTCCAATGCCCTCCAACAACACCTATTGATCAAGTTTGAGCTAGTTGGTCCCCAACCAAGTTGGGTCCTAAGAGGTTAGTCACAATAGGCTTGGCTACCCAAATGGTTCTTTTCTTGACACCACTTTGAGCACCAACAAATTTGGCAAACACATGGCCAACATTATCCTTCCCAAGAGAATAGATATCATCAATAATAATTGGGTTGGATAAGTTACCACTAGTGCATGAAGAGGCGAGGTGACCTTTCTCACGACATAAGTAGCAACGTCTACTCTTCACTTTCTTCTCACTTGATTTCTCAACTTGAGAAGCATTAGCTTGAGGATTCTTGGGAAGAGGACTTTCTTCAACTTGTGGTTGAGCATGAGATCGAACTTGTGGCCGCTTCCCTTGTTGCTTGTCACTAATGGCCTTCTTCTTCAATGGGCAAGATCTAACATGATGCCCTTCTACTTTGCACTTGAAGCAAACAATCTTGGCCGAATTCTTGACTTGTTCTTGGCCCTTCTTTTGTTCATCTTGGACTTCTTCTTCTTGTTGGAGTTGAATCCAAGTCCACCTTTGTCATTGGGGGATTTTTGCACTCTCAAGATGTTGTTGAGTGTAAATTTCCCTTCATGACTCTTTTCCAAGTCTTTCTTCAAAGAAGTGACTTGGGCCTTGAGCTCTTTGATTTCCTCTACATGGTTAGTCTCAACACAAGCACTAGAGGAAGTATAAGCTTCATCGTTAGAGCAACAAGGCAAGGAAAGCAATTCATCACAAGATGTACCAACGTTATGCATGGATGAATCGCGAGGACTAGCACAAGGCAATATAGCATTTTGACTAAAAGTAGTGCTAGTGTCCACATGAGGCTCACTAGATGTTACCTTAGCAATCATGGCCTCATGAGCTATCTTTAGCACATTATGGGATACTAGAAGATCATCATGAGAGCTTGAGAGCTTTTCATGGCTTTCTTCCAATTTCCCATAATTGCTAGATAGCAACTCAAGTTGAGCCCGTAGCTCAACGTTCTCCTTTAAAATGGATGCTTCACAAGAAATAGAGTTAGTAGCACAAGCATCATCATTAACAACAAGAGGAGAAGGCAACTTGGCAAGCTCTTTTAAATAAGAAGCTTCAAGTTGAGCATGAGACTCGGTGAGTTTGATGAGCTCACCCTTGATGACCCTTGAGCCATTTTCGAGGTGCTCAAAATCCTCAAGGAGTCTAGCATGAGCAACTTCAAGCTTAGCATTTTTAGTTTCAAAAACATTGGCCACCTCAAGAGCTCTATCATGAGATTCCTTCACTCTAGATAACTCTAGAGCAAAAGTCTCCTCAAGAGATTCCTTGGTGGTTTGTTCAAGTTCAAGAGCTTGAGAGAGGTCCGCAATCTCATTAGCGTAATCACGCTCATGACCTTCCATTTTATCAATGGTGACCTCATGCTCCTCAAGACGAGATTCCAACTCATCAATATATTTCTTGCCCTCAATAGCAATAGACATGATTTCCATGAAGTTGGAACGAGCAATTTTATTCTTAAGAAGAGCTTTAAAAATTATTTCCCCCTTAACTTTTAAGGAGGCAACATCATCATTCTCTTCATCATAATCGACATCATCATCACTCTTGCCATCATCAATATTATCACAAGATATATTGGGATTCAAAGTGGGAGATACCTTTGAAGCCTTGGCCATAAGGCAAAAAGCAATAGATGATGATGTGGGATCCCTTGAAGCACCATTCAAGACCACATCTTGTTCCATGGAGTGTTGGGTTTCCTCTACATTGTTAGCACAACAACTCGAGGAAATACATGCATTTTTATCATGCCAACAAGACATAGCAAGCATATCATCATGAGATTTAGTCAAGCAATTTGTACATGATATGCAAGGACTATCAACACAAGCATGTGAAACATTTGGAGTGCTCGAAGTGCTAGAGTCCAAAGATGAAGCATCGCAACAAGAAAGTGATGAAGGATTATCAAAACTAAGCCCACTATCATCATTGCAATGAACACCACTACTCACCATGTCATTACCTTGTGGCAAACCACATGTAGGTGAAGTAGAAGAAGTTGAGAACACAACACGACCGGAGGTGGAGGGAGAACAATCATCCCCACAAAACTTGGACACGCCATATTTATCTTGAAGCTTTGTCCACAACTCATGAGCATCCCGGAAAGGCATGAGTTGAAATATAACTACATTGCTCAAAGCATCGAAAAGCATATTAGAAGCTTGAGCATTGAGATAAGAGTTTTTCTCATCCTCTAAAGATAATCTTTGTGGATCCTTTGGAGGAGAAAAACCCATATCTACAATTCGCTCTAAATTTGGGTCCATGACCCTAAAGAGATTAAGCATGCGAATTACCCAAACATCAAAATTTGTGCCATCGAAACTAAGTGTGTCACAGAATCCTAATCCCCTAGTCGACATCTTTACTCTCTAGGCGGTTAAGCCCTAACAAAGAGAGACGAGGCTCTGATACCAATTGAAAGATCGTCGATGTCGCCTAGAGGGGGGGTGAATAGGCGCTTTAAAATAATTACGGTTGAGGCTTGAACAAATGCGGAATAAACCTAGCGGTTAATTTGTCAAGCACAAAACCTACAACAACTAGGCTCACCTATGTGCACCAACAACTTATGCTAAGCAAGAAAACCTACTTAGGTGATAGCAAGATATATGACAAGAAACAATATGGCTATCACAAAGTAAAGTGCATAAGTAAAGGGCTCGGGTAAGAGATAACCGAGGCACGCGGAGACGACGATGTATCCCGAAGTTCACACCCTTGCGGATGCTAATCTCCGTTTGGAGCGGTGTGGAGGCACAATGCTCCCCAAGAAGCCACTAGGGCCACCGTAATCTCCTCACGCCCTCGCACAATGCAAGATGCCGTGATTCCACTAAGGGACCCTTGAGGGCGGTCACCGAACCCGTACAAATGGCAACCCTTGGGGGCGGTCACCGAACCCGTACACTTTGGCAACCCTTGGGGGCGGTCACCGGAACCCGTCAAATTGCTCGGGGCGATCTCCACAACCTAATTGGAGACCCCGACGCTTGCCCGGAGCTTTACACCACAATGATTGAGCTCCGAACACCACCAACCGTCTAGGGCGCCCAAGCACCCAAGAGGAACAAGCTCAAGGGTACCAAGCACCCAAGAGTAATAAGCTTCTCAACTTGTAACTTCCACGTATCACCGTGGAGAACTCAAACCGATGCACCAAATGCAATGGCAAGGGCACACGGAGTGCCCAAGTCCTTCTCTCTCAAATCCCACCGAAGCAACTAATGCTAGGGAGGAAAATGAGAGGAAGAACAAGAAGGAGAACACCAAGAACTCCAAGATCTAGATCCAAGGGGTTCCCCTCACATAGAGGAGAAGTGATTGGTGGAAATGTGGATCTAGATCTCCTCTCTCTTTTCCCTCAAAAACTAGCAAGAATCCATGGAGGGATTGAGAGTTAGCAAGCTCGAAGAAGGTCAACAATGGGGGAAGAACACGAGCTCAAAGGATAAGGTTCAATGGGGAAGAAGACCCCCTTTTATAGGTGGGGAAAAATCCAACCGTTATGCTCACAGCCCGCACAGAGCGGTACTACCGCTCCAAGGAGCGGTACTACCGCTAGGGCGGTAGTACCCCTTTGAAAAACAACAGCGAGGAGGCAAAAGGCCAGTAGAACCGCCGGAGCGGTACTACCGCTCGTCCCCACGGTACTACTGCTCGACCTCACGGTACTACCGCTAGGGATAGCGGTATTACCGCAAGTGGTAGCGGTACTACTGCTTGCGAGCGGTACAAAAAAATACTTCCGTGCCTACTTCCGCTGAGAAAAACACGAGATTTTGGTCCGGAGCGGTACTACCGCTCAGGAGCCGCGGTAGTACCGCTCCCAAGAGCGGTACTAAAAAATTACATCCGCAGCAGCCCCTTTAAAGGACACCAAAACTGACACAACTTTTGCAAACGGACTCCGAATTCGACGAAACCAAGTTTGTTGGAAAGCTAGCGACAAGGGCTAACACAATCTTGGTAGAAATACCAATAAGAAGCAAATGAGAAAAGGCCCAAAAGAAAATGGTGAGAACCCTTCCTCAGATAAGACCGGTAAAACCTCCAACATCGAAAACATCATAGAAGACGCATGCGAACTCCGTTTTCGATGAACTCAAGCTTATCATCAAGATGACCATAAGATCTAAGATTCACAAAGAGAACCAAACAAGAACCAAGAAACATGATGCAAGGATGCAATGGTTTGAACTCTCGACGAACGATACGATCAAGCTACTCACTTGAGAGCCCCCCTTGATAGTACGGCTATCGATCCTATAACCCGGTCTCCCAACTACCACCATGAGACCGGTAAAATAGAAAACCTATCAAGGGCAAACCTTTGCCTTGCACATGGTCCACTTGAGCCAGATGATAACGATCTTGGCACCCTCAAGTTGGACCACCTTTCTTGATTGTGTTGGCTCGATGAAGACTAGATGATTACTCCCCCATAGTCCACTATGGGTGAGCCACTCTTCGGCACATCTTCACAAGTCCATTGTCACCACAATGGACGGCAAGCTTCAAGCACTTGATCTCTTCGTGATGCTCCACTTGAACTTGCACACGGCAATCTTGATGACGATCACCACTTGATGTCATCCTCTCCATGGGTTGAGTGATATCTTCCTCTTGACGCAAGCCCATGAACATGTACCTAACCCCACATAGAACTCTCACATAGACCATGGGTTAGTACACAAAGCACAATGGACAATGCTTACCATACCATGGGATCACTTGATCCCTCTCGGTACATCTTCTACGCTTTGTGAGTTGATCAACTTGATTGACTCTTGACTTAGTCTTGATCAACCTAGAATCTTTCCAACTCTCTTCATTTGGATGATGTCTTGAAGGTAAACATGAATGATCACACAATCTTCTTCTTCAAGACATGCTTGCAATAAGCTCAACTCTCACATGACCAATCTTTGGATAATTCCTTAATAGCACCTTGGTCAACACAAACTCTCCTTGAAACCAACACATGTACTCCAAGAAAAGCCTATGGACAAAACCTTCAAATATAACTCAAGGCAACCATTAGTCCATAGAGATTGTCGTCAATTACCAAAACCAAACATGCGGGCACCACATGTTCTTTCAAGCGGGTTCACTGTTATTAAATACATCACACAACCCCTCCCTCGATTTAGTGGGTGGATGATGGTTATTAGACTAAAAAGGTTGTGAATGGGGATGTATGTGTCAAGTGTCAACAATTAAAGATTTCTTAGAGAAGAAGGTGATGATGTAGAAGAAAGAGGATGACAATGAGGCAGGGAACATTAAGTGGTGGCCTATACAATGGTGGCAAGCAACAAAAAACAAAGGACAATGGAGGAGCCGATGGTGGCAGCGATCACATTGATAAGGGTAAGCGAGAGAGAAGGAGATTCAACTATCAAGAAGGTGTGAATCAATGACGAACGAGGTGGTGGAGGAAGGATGACGTGAAGGCGAAGAATAAAATGTTGGATATCGATGAAAATGGATGTGTGCGCCGAGAGGATTGAGCGGTGGCCGCCTTTGCGTGGCATGGTGCTACCTTCCGTTACAAGTGGACTTTGGCGCCGTTTTATATATATCTTATGCACCAAAAAGTAGTAATATCTTATGCACCAGAAAGTATACCTAACCATTTTTTGTAGTCTAAGATGACCCGTTCACATACATATTTAGAAAAATATAACATGAAACAATCTCTTATAGCATAGTAATATCCATTTTTGCATCACATAAGCTATTGCTAATCTAATGTTTTCCCGGGGATGAAAAGAAATGAAGAATAATGAAGGAAATAAACAAATAAGAGGAAAAAAGGAGAGTAAATAGTGTGGTGGGTGCCTTTGAGGGGTAGCGTGCGACCATTCGTTATCAGCAGGTTTTGAGTTATTCTATCCAAGTCATTTATGACATTATGTATTGTAAAACTAAATATACACCAAAGATAATATATGGAATACCATTATATAATAATGCTTTTTGCACCGAAAACCATACGCCATTATTTCGTTGTTTTCTCACGTATAAGATGGCTTGTTCACAAACATAGAAAAAAGAACATAAATATTTTCTACAAGTATAATCTATCGCTAATTGAATGTTGGCCAAAGATACCAAAATGAAGAATAAGGGAAGGAAATAGGAAAGTAAGAACATATTAAGAGAAATTTGTTGACATGTGCCTTTGTGACATCGTGTTGTCGTTTGTTACTAGCGGGTATTGTGCCATTTGATCCAAGGCATTCATTGCATATGTCATAAGCTAAAGAGACAATGTTTCTTTTTTTTGCAATATCATTATATAGTAATATCATTTGTGCCAAAAACCATACCTCATTTTTTGTTGTTATTCAAGTATAAGTTGACTTGTTCACATGCATAGTTAGAAAATGAGAACATGAAAGCAATATTTGCAAACATAACAATAGCATCATATAATCTATTGCTAATTATTGGTCAAAGATGCCAAAATGAAGAATAAGTGAAGGAACTAGAAAATTTAGATGAAAATTCATACTAAAATGTGTGGCAGGTGGATTTGCGTGACAGTGCTACCGTCCGTTACTAGTGAGTGTTGTGTTGTTTGCACCTAGTCACTATTGCATTGCGTATGGAATAAGCTAATCATGCGAGAAAAAATAATCATGGGAGACCAATTATATAATAATATCTTTTGCACCAAAAACCATACCTCATATTGTTGTTGTTATTTTTCCAAGTATAAGTTGACTTATTCACATGCATAATTGAAATTTTTGAATATTAGAAATTTAATAACATCCATTTTGCATAATATAATCTACTGCTAATCTAATTTTGGTCAAAAGGTTCCATAATGTAGAGTAAGCGAACGAAAGAGAGAAAGAAAATGAGACTACATTGTGCGGCCGGTGCCTTTGCATGACATGCTGCTAGCATCAGTTACTAGTGGGTTTTGTGTTGTCTGAGCAAAGTTATTTATTACATTGCGTACCACATAAGCTAAATATATGAGAAAAAAAATCATACGTTACTAGCGGGTTTTGCGCCGTTTGAGCAGATTCATATATTACATTGTGTATAACATAAGCTAAAGATATGAGAAAAAAATATCATCCATTACTAGCGGATTTTGCACCGTTTGAGCAAAGCCATCTATTACATTGTGCATTAGATAAGCTAAATATATGAGATATATGCAGAAAACTATTATATAATAACATCTGATGCGCCGGAAATCATATCTTATTTTCAAGTGTAAAATGAATTGGTCACATACATAGTTAGGAAAGCATATCATGAAACAATATTTACATGTATAGTAATATCCATTTTGTATCATACAATGTATAAATAATCTAATGTTGGTCAAGGATAACAAAAATAAAGAATAATGCCGGAAATAGCAAAATGGACAGCAGAAGAGTAAATTGTGCGCTTGGTGCCTTTGCACAACACGGTACTGCCCGTTACTAGTGGGCTTTGTGCAGTTCCAGCCCAATCATTTATACATTTTGTGTTGTATAAGCTAAAGACACGACAAAATATATATATATATATATGAAAAACAATTATAGAATAATATTTTGTGCACAGCTGGCTTGTTCACAACAAGCCATCTGTGGTGGTCAAAAGGAGAGTAAATAGTGTGGTGGGTGCCTTTTAGGAGCAGGGTGCAACCACTCGTTACCAGCAGGTTTTGAGCTATTCTATCCAAGTCATTTATGATATTATGTATTGCAAAACTTAATATACGCCAAAGATAATATATGGAAGACCATTATATAATAATATCTTTTGCATCGAAAACCATACACCATTACTCTGTTGTTTCCGCATGTATAAAATGGCTTGTTCACAAACATAGAAAACAAGAACATAAATGTTTTCTACGAGTATAATCTACTGCTAACTGCATGTTGGCCAAGGATGCCAAAATGAAGAACAAGGGAAGGCAATAGGAAAGTAAGAACATAATAAGAGAAAATTGTTAACATGTACCTTTGTGACATCGTGTTGCCGTTTGTTACTAGTGGGTATTGTGCCATTTGATCCAAAGCATTCATTGCATATGTCATAAGCTAAAGAGACCATGTTTCTTGTTTTTGCAATATCATTTGTGCCAAAAACCATACCTCATTTTTTGTTGTTTATTCAAGTATAAGTTGACTTGTTCACACACATAGTTAGAAAATGAGAACATGAAAGAAATATTGACAAACTTAACAATATCATCATATAATCTACTAGTAATTATTGGTCAAAGATGCCAAATGAAGAATAAGTGAAGGAACTAGAAAAATCAGACAAAAAATTCAGAGTAAAATGCCCGACACGTGAATTTGCGTGACATAGTGCTACCGTCCGTTACTAGTGAGTGTTGTGTCATTTGCGCCTAGTCACTATTACATTGCGTATGGCATAAGCTAATGATACGAGAACAATAATCATGGGAGACCATTATATAATAATATCTTTTGCACCAAAAATCAAACCTCGTATTGTTGTTGTGGTTGTTGTTTTTTTTCAAGTATAAGTTGATTTGTTCACATGCATAGTTGGAAAATTAGAACATTTACAAATATCATAACATCCATTTTGCATAATATAATCTAATGTTGGTCAAAAGGTTCCAAAATGTAGAGTAAGCGAACAAAAAAGAGAAAGAAAATGAGACTGGATTGCGCGAGCGGTGCCTTTGCATGACATGGTGGTACCATCCGTTACTAATGGGTTTTTTGTCGTTTGAGCAAAGTTATTTATTACATTGCTTACCACATAAGCTAAAGATAGGAGAACAAAAATATCATCCGTTACTACCGGAGTTTGCACCGTTTGAGCAAATCCATTTATTACATTGCGTAGAACATAAGCTATAGAAATGAGAAAGAAATATCATCCGTTACTAGCGGATTTTGCGCCGTTTGAGCAAAGCCATTTATTACATTGTGCATCGGATAAGCTAAAGATATGATATATATACAAAGAACCATTATATAATAATATCTTATGCGCCGAAAATCATATCTCATTTTTTTTCAAGTATAAGTGGATCGCTCACATACATAGTTAGAAAAATATATCATGAAAACAATATTTACATGTACAGTAGTATCCATTTTGTATCACACAATGTATAAATAACCTAATGTTGGGCAACGATAACAAAAATAAAAACTAATGAAGGAAACAGAAAAATGGACAAAAGAATAGCGGAGATACATGCTTTTTTTTTGCCTATCAAGAGAGGATTTTGCATAGGTTGCCATCTTATCTGCTTTATTTCATGCTCTAAAAATCAAACCATGCAATTTTTAATGCTCTTGTTAAAATGCAGATATGCCCCTAGCTTTATTTAGGCAAGTGTAACACGAAGACAAACTTCCTAATATATCCAGTGGAGAACCATGGGAACCCTACTCCTCCCCCACATCATTTATGACACAAGTGCCGAAAGCTGACGTCCAATAAAACCACTTCCCAGAGGAGCGCTTTGCACCAAGCACCAACCCCGGCAATAATAAGACGGGCGAGAGAGTGATTGAGCGGGCGTTTTATCTTTCTCTCTCTCTCTCTCTTCTCTCTTGGTCGGCCAGTGTCACGAACTCGTCGCGGTGGAGGGGAGAGCGGGGGGTTGAGCCCGCCGTCGATTCGAGGGGAGAGGAGGCGGGAAGAGAGGGGCGGCCACCCCGGGGAAACCGAGCCCTATCGGCCGCGGCCCCCCTCCATCGACCGCCAGTCGCCGCCGGCCATGGCAGGGGCGGCGCCGGATCGGGCGGCGCTGACGGTCGGCCCGGGCATGGACATGCCGATCATGCACGACAGCGACCGCTACGAGCTGGTGCGCGACATCGGCTCGGGAAACTTCGGCGTCGCCCGCCTCATGCGCGACCGCCGCACCATGGAGCTCGTCGCCGTCAAGTACATCGAGCGCGGGGAGAAGGTATGCGTATGCCGCCGGTTCCCCCCCTTCCGCCCCTTACCCGATGCATGCCCCCTTCCCCCTTGAATCGATTCGGCGCTGGTTGACCAGCCTGTTTGCCCCCCATGTGCTGAATCGCGGCCGATTCGGGGGGGGGGGGGGGGGGGGGGGGGGGGGGGGGGCTCTAGCTGATTAGGACCTGTTCGATTCAGACGGTATAGTTTTAGTGCTGAATCAGTTGATGCTGAGTGGCTAGCTTGTTCGTTCGTTCTGTGAATTATTATTAGGAGTCATATTTCTGTTTCAAGGACTGAATTGCTTGATTAAGTTTTAGGTTTATTTTCATTGCTTGTGATTATTGGATGATATTTCTACTTATTTCATGTCATATAGTTAGTATTTTCGACCTCTATGCTTGCATCGATCGATGCCGAGGCCAGGGGGCCTACCCTCGTTTTCGAAAAAGGAACTGCTCTATTAGCTCTGTGGGTGCGTCGGTTTTGTTCTGATATTTGCCATAATTAGTGATAATGAGACATCCAGGACAGCATTGCACCAAATGCTGATAAAATTAAAAAGTAGATTGAAAGTACCGAGATATACCCCGGTTGGCTGGTCATGCGGGCATGCACGCCACCCGCCAGGGTTCGATCCTGGATCCAGCACCGTCTGACTCATATTTATCTTTAAATTGCAAGGTACAGCTGCAGCCGTAATTTCCAAAATAACTTTTCAAATATAGCAAACTAATCTCCATCTACTTGATGGAGAACAGTGCTCGGTTGGTCAGTACTCAGTAGAGTGTGCTTCCTATTGGAGAGGGATCGATCCCTGGGATCGACTATGTGCCTTACTAATACCCGTGGGGTTTTCCTAGTATTAGGTGACAGCCTGTCGAGTCTTCAGTCATGAGTGTGCGTGTGTTAGGGGCCGTGATTGTCTGTTTTTCAAAGAAAATTAAACTCCATATGGGCAAATATCCCTATAATTCATTGGAGTAGCTTCAAATTGAATATACAGACAGGCAAACCAACACCACTCAGATGACGCCTTATTTAGAAATATGGCTGCCTGGCATTTATTTAGATGCAATAGCTTTCCATTCATTTATTTTTGGTTTAGGTGCATCAGTAAACGTGGTGTTTCTAAGTAGAAATATGTGGATGTAGTGATGTTTAGGAGTGGCATGGTTGCGAAAAGTTGTAAAATACACTCACAAGTCAAATTGATGTTGATAAATGCTAAAACTAGTATTTTGTTGCTTTTGTAAAATTTACTCATCAGCGCTTCCTCATTTTGAAATAACCCCTACATTTTTCTGCCTGCATGATAAACAAAGGTAAACAATTGCCACCTTGTTGTTTCAGCAAATGATCCCTTGACCATGATCATTTGACCATCCATGTTTATCTAACTGCTTGTCGTTACCGCACATGCAGTTGATCAGATTAAGTTTAATGCCAGTATATTTGACCAACTGAGGGAGCCCAGCCGAGTATTTTCTGGTCCAAGTAATTAGTTAATGCTCAAATCAATGAGTGTCCCTGTGTAACTCTTGTCACTATGAACTATTCCACTACTCCTATCCCATGCATAAGTCAATGTAGGTACATCCATGTATGGCATCCTTAATTTCAGTAGCAACGCTTATTGGGGGACAGGAAACTACCTGTTTTAGACAATTGAGACAAGAAATTATTCAGAAAATAATACACTTGTTGAGGCAAAGGAGGAGGAATAGCTAGCACGATTGGGTTTGGTGGCCTATTCTCACTTACACTTTAAGTATATCATACCATATTGTAGTTGGAATGAGGAATATGAATATGATTAAGCATCGCAAAAAAAGAAGATTCTCAATCAACTGTTGCCCATTGAAAGAGGTTTTAGTGTTATAATAAGCTTGCAAAACATCACTAGACAAGTATGTTTAGACTCCCACCTAAAAAGGCACTTAATACTCTACACTGAGCCCAGAATCTGATCCTACCCTAAGTCCAGAATCTGCTGCTTCTATTGGTACAAAATGCCCAAGTCTGATTCCCTTATATCATATATCCATGATTGGAGTTGGCGTATAGGCCAATGCTTATGTGGCGAGCAATAACTTTCCATAAGTCTGACCCCCCTGTCATATATCCATGATTGGAGTTAGTAGCTTATCAGGCAATGCTTTTGTGGTGAGCAATAACTTTCTATACCATTACTTGCTGTGGTCATTTCTTGGAAGTTCAATAAAAGAAGGTTCTCTTTCGGGATATTGGATCAGCAAAAGTCCGTTAGTTTTCTGGAAGGACATTTGAACTGATAGGTTGGCTAATTCCCTGGTCCTGTTGGGTTTTCTTTCCATAAAGCTCATATGTGAGCACATGCTTCATGGCCTGATATTATTTGTGATCCACCATCACTAGTCGAGTCATTTGAGCTTCGTTTAGATGGAAACTCCAGATGGTGAGTATGTTGGGTGCTAGCGTGAACATGTTCCTCCATCGTATAAATATTTAGACATTGGCTTGTTTCTTAAATACAAATCCTTAATAGTTGTGACTACCTGGTTGCCTTATTTTGTTTGTTCTGTTGTGCAGATAGACGAGAATGTCCAGCGTGAGATAATCAACCATAGATCACTGAAACATCCCAACATCATTAGGTTTAAGGAGGTAAGCCATGAACTTCTGCTTGTTCTCTAGTTCACCACAAAAGAGGAGAAAAAAAATAGCGGAAATAACTTGTGCGTCATGTATTTGTAGGTTATTTTAACACCGACCCATCTTGCTATTGTCATGGAATATGCATCTGGTGGTGAGCTTTTTGAGAGAATATGTAAAAATATACGATTCAGTGAAGACGAGGTATGTATCTGCTCTCTGGTTACTCTGCTGCATCTTTTTTCTTGACATGCATATATTTGCATGAATCATTGGTGGGACTAAGTGCATATGTCCTTTTTTAGGCTCGCTACTTCTTCCAGCAGCTTATATCTGGAGTCAGCTACTGCCATTCGATGGTATCGGTTATTTACACAACTTGTCTTTCATCCTATTGTTACTATGTGTTCGTATGTTGCAGTATGCTGAACTGTTCCATTTTATTCTTAATTTCTTATCTTCAAGCAAGTATGTCACCGTGACTTGAAGCTGGAGAACACATTGCTGGACGGTAGTCCTGCTCCTCGCTTGAAGATATGTGATTTCGGCTATTCTAAGGTGCTTACATAATTGAACTCGTTATTCTAGATATTTTTTTAAAAATACATTCCATATGGGTGTTTTCAAAATGATTCACAAGCTATTTAAGTCAATGTTCATGCAGTCAGATAGAAATTTTATGGTTTCCTGGCGCTGCATTTACAACACAGTGGGATCAATATTTTACCCTATGGGCCTGTTGTGTTCATAGGTTCTTACTGATAAACCATGACAAACATTCTTCATTTTCTGCAGTCTTCAGTTCTCCATTCACAACCAAAATCAACTGTTGGAACACCTGCTTATATTGCACCTGAAGTTCTGTTGAAGAAAGAATATGATGGCAAGGTATGCAAGTTCTCGAGCTCTGTTAATCTTTGGAGGGGTGTAGTATAGTTCACCGCATATGCAACTTAGTTTGAGAGACATAAACTGGCAACAGGTCTAGTTGTTTGGTGTCCTAATCTGAATTTCCGTATACTGTATATTGAAGGCTGAACCCTTGTACGTGCACCGTTAGGCTAAGAATATGTGTCCCTTTAGTCAAGATGGTAGCTACACATGTACTTGTCACAGGCTATTGTACAGAGTGTAGTATGATGAATCATTCCTTGGTTTTGAAAGAAAATGGCCTAGCTTCCCAGTGACGTTTTCCCTGTTGCACTTGATATGCTGGTCCATTTTTCTGGGACCACTGTTAGAAGGGTTTATGATCTCATCCTGGTATGCCCTTTTATGTGTCTGATGAAATCGTAGAAATGTTATACATTTTAAGTGTTTGTAAATTCAGTACAAGACTTGACCACCCAGTGTTCACTGGTCATTACTGGTTACTAATGGCAATCAGTTTGACCTAAACACTGGAGAGGAACCTTAATGCCTGGTCGGGAGCCATTGGAAATTAGCTGCCTGTGATTGGTTTTCTGACTTTCTGGGGAACTTGGTAGCATTGGTGAGTGTTACATCTTCCCTCACATTTCAAAATAGTATCCTCATACGTACTTACATTTGAAAACAGGCAAACTCAGCTAGGATAGGCGCACATTTATCAGAGATCAGAGTAATTTACAGAGGAAAATTTGGCTTTTAAATAGCCCACTCTTATTTGACCCAATCAGGATGTCAGATCACTGATGTTAATTGACTTGTTACCTCCCAAGACAAGGAACCCACCCTTGCTCATACTGACTTACTATTTGTACATGACTAAAACAGATTGCTGATGTATGGTCCTGTGGTGTGACTCTTTATGTCATGGTAGTCGGTGCTTATCCTTTTGAGGATCCAGAAGAGCCTAAGAACTTTCGGAAGACAATTCAGGTTATCTGATTTCTCTTCTTTCCTTTGTCATGTTTTAGGTCTTCTAAACTAAAACTAATACTATGACATCACCTTTGCAGCGTATCTTGAGTGTTCAGTATTCAATTCCAGATAACGTGGACATATCTCCAGAGTGCAGGCACCTAATTTCGAGGATTTTTGTTGGGGATCCTGCGTTGGTGAGTCTTTGGATGTTCAATTATAGAAACTACGCTTAGCTATCATATCCTGTATTATGACTTGTGTGTACCGTGCCTCTTTACATTTTCTTCATATTTTGCTCAAAACTTAACCTGACAATTAAAGTATAACCAGTGAGGGATAACTGCCTTCTTGCAGAGTCCTGAACCCATTAGGGGGTCAGAGCAGCTTGAGGTTTTACCATACAGTAGTGAATTACACCTCTTAGGCAATGTGCATGTGTTTTTTACAAGACCAAGCTAGGCTGTTTGTGTCTGTGTTTTAGTAGTTATACTTGTGTCATTGTGCCGTGTTTGTCATCATTGTTCCGCTTGCTGACCTATATAACTGTTTGGCATAGTATATCTCCTTTGTCATCATTAGTAATATTATTTTACTAGTTTTAGGCTAACAATGTAACTGTTTGGTACTCACTCCGTCCCATAATGTAAGAGCGTTTTTGACACTAGTGTAGTGTAAAAAACGCTCTTATATTATGGGACGGAGGGAGTATAATGTATATCCTTTGGAAGATCTAGTGTGCAGCCATCAGTTCAACAAAAAGTAGTGCATTTCAGTAGGACGGTTTTGATATGGGGATCTTCTCTGCAGTCTACATTGCCCACCACTTACGTTATCCTTTCTGTGTACTTAGGCATACTCGTGTCTAATGCAGTGATACATTATTTGCATTCCATCGTGTATATGTGTATCATTTTCATGACACTGCTGGTGATGATAAATGCAGAGGATAACCATCCCTGAAATACGGAGCCATAACTGGTTCTTAAAGAACCTCCCCGCTGATCTGATGGACGATGATAGTATGAGCAGCCAATACGAGGAGCCTGAGCAGCGAATGCAGACGATGGACGAGATCATGCAAATTCTAACGGAGGCCACCATACCACCTGCTTGTTCCCGTATAAACCACATCCTAACTGATGGATTCGACATGGACGATGACATGGATGACCTTGAATCAGACTCAGATCTTGATATCGACAGCAGTGGAGAGATCGTGTATGCGATGTGAGCCATCTCTGGCGGTTATCGTACCGAAGCAAACCGTAGAAAGCAGCTGAAGGGCACAGGGTGACCTGATATGCTGTACCCTGTCAAAAGAGCTAGCAGCACTTTGAGAAAGAATCGTTCTGTGTTTTGCAAGCGAAGTCCCGGTCCTGTTCTGGTTGTAATATAATGGGGGTTAGTCCCTGGAGAAGCATCCTTTCTGTTCCTGTTGTGCTACATATGTGCAAATAGTTCGTACTCCTGTTGTTAATGTGTGAACCTGTGACTGAACTTGGTTTTATTTTATGTTTATTACTGTATATCTATTGACCTGTTGTTTGGGCTACTTTGCCAGAAAAATGCAGGGTAAATTCGATCTAAAATAAATAAATACAGGGGAAGTAAGTAACCGTTTTTTCTGTTTTCATACACAATAGTCTATGTATGTCTTTTAAATCATTATTATGTTTATCTTGTTATGTTAGGTTTTACCTTATGGGACATCACAATTGTTCCACCCAAAAAAAAAAGAACTAGCATCACAGTTTTTTAGCGAATTTAGCATCACTTTGGATGTGTTGAGGACCTGCTTCTTTTCTACTATCAAAGAAAGTACATGTTAAACCCTCAACCATAAGACAATCCTTAGATAGTTGATAGGGATAGACATAAACAAATATGATACATAAACATTTGCTACAAACCATAAAGATATTGCACTTACCTCTTAACTTAAATATTTGTTTGCAAGGGACAAAATTAATGTGTAATGCACTCCAAGAACAGATTAACGCTTACATGAGAACTCTTCCACGAAGCTGGTCTAGAACATCACCATAACTGTCAAGACACCAATATGGCTCGGGCACAGACCACCGGTTTCTCTTCGCAGCATTCCCCTTTTCGTCCCTGTCCAGGATAATGGGACCTTTGTCAAATCCCATGTCCAGAAGAGTAAATCCTCTCCTCAAAACTTCTGCAATATTGCTCCTTGGCAGATAAGGAGTTGTCCCACTTTCATCGTAGAAGTTCATGCCGATGAAACTCCCATCTTCAATGCGAATAAGGGGCCCTCCAATGCCAACCTTCTGAATTCGACAAGAGGACGGCCTGAGGTCTTTGCAACCAAGTATCAAACCCCTGTTCTTTTTTCTGTGAGACCTCTTTCTTTTGGCACATTTCCTTCTGTACTTCAAGTTACCCCTTGAGGCCATCAATAACCCATTCATTTCTCTAGTCATACGCCCGATAGCAGCTACCTCCTTAGATTTAGACGGCGTTGTGACCTCGAAGACATCTAGTGGACAAACGTCGGTGAGATCATCCTTGAGCCCGACAACGACAATGTTGTAATCTTGATGACACAGTTCCAATGTCCCCTCCACACGTTATTCTGGCGGGAGAAACACCTCAATCTCCAAGTTCAGATCAATGTCCCCTTCAACGTCATTGGTTCTAACCAAATTGGCCGAAGTAAGGACAAACTCACGCCCCCCTCTAGTTATAAGCAAGCCCGTGCAAGCAAAAAAACTAACTGTTTCCTTGTCATTCCGTCGCTTGAATGAAGCAATTGAGACAACACTCTTGGATACTCTGGACAACTTCTTTTCCGAGTTGATCCCAGATAGACTGGGAGATAGGCTTCTTAACATTGAAAGGATAGCCTTCCCAAGCATGAAGTTCACCAAACCGCTCTTCAAAGGTACAAACTATTCTCCCATTGAGCTCAAACACAAGCGGCGGTGGTAGGGGATAGCCCCAAGATTTTAGAGTATTAGAACTTAGTTTGAATCCTGCAGGGACGACACACTCCACATCTTTAGGCAAGGAATATCCACGGAATATGGTGGTTTTACTGGATATCTGAAAATGCTGCAGCCTTTCATGAAGGGACTCCGATGGTAGGAAGGCGAAACCATCTGCTGACAACGTAGTTATCACTCCAGCAAAGTGTCCATTTCCATCACCATCAAGCAACATAACTGGCCCTCCAAGGCCAGCCTCCGTGACATCACAACGGCAAGACATAATGCCATCTCTGAAAACAACGTCGGAGCATTCCGATCTCATCAGAGTGCCGTCAAAGGCACGGCCGGCGGCGACTAGAGTACGCGTACCCGTGCCCGTGCCCTGGAGCAGATCGACAGGCACAGATGTTTCCACATGGTAGACGTAGCTTCAGTTGAAGGCTGTGATAACAGCAATGTTTGCTGTTCTATCAAACAGTCCCAAGAACCCATAGATGATGTCACCGTCAGGGACACGCACTCTGACGCTGAAGTTATCGTCCCTTTTCCTCTTGCTCTCAAACTCCAGCGCCAGATTCACCGTAGTCACGAATACGCTGTGGCAATCTCGTATCAATCCGTTGCGGCATTGTACGGCTGTTCCGGAGCACGCGAAGATCATCATCTCTCCATGGAACAGACCAATGGAGACGACGCTGTCTCTGATAGGATCAGGTAGGATCTCCGGGCCGGTGGCACCGAATGGCCTCGGATTGAACGGAGTGACCTCTGGATCGGGTTCTTGTTCCCTGAGGCACTGTAGCTCGGCAAGATACTCCCGTCTCATCTTCTCTTGAGCCTGCCACTTCGCTCGTGCAGCATCGGTCAGCACAAACGTCGGCCCGCTGCTGCTGGATCTCTTCTCCTCGCTGCTGGTTACAGCATTATCCGTGGGCTTCGAAGCCATGGCGCAGGTTCTCCCCGGCGAGGTAGGGGAGGAGGAGCGGCGGCGGATCTGGAGGAGAAGGATGTCGCCCGTCTGCCGGATCGCGCAACGCCCCTCTCCGCGGAAAAAAGGAATAAGAATTGCGCGACGCCCCGGCGGCTAGGGTTACGTACGACTTGAACCTCTGAGCAGCGCACGGGCACAGCATGGGCCATAAAGCAACACCATGGGCCTTACTCGGCCCACGATCAGATCGCAGATATAAATGCACGTGCTCGCATCTGCTCGATGGATGTACGCTGCGCCGTAGGAGGGAGGGCGCTGTAGTCCCACATCGGGGAGTTAGGGATGACAGGACATGTTTGTAAGAGAATTGGATGGCATGGCCTACGTGCTCTGTTCACGGAGCACACCAACAAACGGTAAAATGGCGACGGATCATGCGGAATTGCACGATACGCAAATATACCATGGATTAAGGGTTAAATCTAGTCGCCATATTTTACCACCGCGAACGACATGTCCGCTTGGCCTTTTTTTTTTCCTTCATCATCCTGGCATTCTAGCGTTATTTTCCCCGTCAGACCCGACGACACCAACATACAACTATGGTCAACAACGTCCTCAATGGCCCAGTGTTTAATTTTGGACCCCGATAAGTACCGGACGTTCGGTATGGGAGCTCCCCAGACCGAACGACTCATTCGATACAGGGGAGCGATCCATCGACGCTTTAGTTCGGCAAGATTCACCCCCAGCACGAACGCAGCAGGCCAGATCAGGCACGACCAGGCCTAGTAATGGGCCTCCCATCACCCCACGTCAGTTCAGCGGTAAAAAAATTAACATGATCATAAGAAAAGCCCAATTTTCCACTACAACTATCAAGTCTTCAAGCTGGGATCTGAACTCAGCCTAAAAAGAAGCTGGCATCTGAACCTGATTATGAATAGGATTTTTTTTTTGCCATAATATGTATATTAAAACTCATCAAGTTGAAAAAAAGGATCCATACTAATTATGAAAATGAAAAAAAAATGCCAAAATTTAAGAACACGTAGAAGAAACTTTGGCAACAAAAATATTTCAACAGAAAAAATGCCCATGTTTATATAAAACAAATTTTCCATGACCAAAAGCAAAATTTTTGCTATGGTTAAAAATCCAAGCCAAAAAATACATGGTTTTTTGCGTATTGTTACAAAATCCAAGCCAAACTTTGGTATAATGCAAGTAGTTTGCCATGGCAACATAAATAAAGGTTGTATAAGTAGTAAATCTTGCCATGGCAATAAAAATTAAAAATTGCCATGGGAATTTAGGTAAAATTGCCATGTTAATAAGGGTCAAGTTGCCATCGGTAAAAAAAAGTAAAACTTGCCATGGCAATAAAGTTATATATTGCCATGGGGATTTAGGTAAATTTGCCATGTTAATGAAAGTACATTAGCCATGGCAATAAAAGTTCAAATATTGCCATGGGGATTTAGATAAATTTGCCATGTTAATAAAAGTCAAATAAGTAGTAAAACTTGCCATGGCAATAAAATTAAAAAATGGCCATGTGGATTTAGGTAAATTTGCCATGTTAATAAAAGGTAAAATTTCCATGGAAAATAAGTAGTAAAACTAGCCATGGCAATAAATATTAAAAAATGGACATGGGGATTTAGGTAAATTTGCCATGTTAATGAAAGGTAAATCTGCCATCGCAATAATAGTAAAATTTGCCCTGGCAATAAATGTTAAAAAATTGCCATGGGGATTTAGGTAAATCCATGTTAATAAAGGTGAAATAATTAACTTGTCATGGAAATAAAATTTCAAAATGGCCATGGGGATTTAGGTGAATTTGCCATGTTAATAAAAGGTAATTTTGCCGTGGCAAATAAATCGTAAAACTTGCCATGGCAATAAATTTTAAAAAATTGCCATGGGGATTTAGGTAAATTCACCATGTTAATAAAGGTGAAATAATTAGTAAAACTTGCCATGGCAATATTTGACATTTTGTGTTGTTTTGACCATATAAAGAATTACAACGACAATTTTAAAAATCAAAAGTTGCCGTGGCAAGAAAGCAATGAATTTGCCATGATCCAAGGACTAAAATTGCCTTGATTTGATAACTATATTTTCCATCTTCCAGGAAGCAAATTTGCTATGATGTGTAAACTAAATTTGCCAGGATTAATTAACTAATTTTTTTGATGTTTACATGGTCAAAAAGTTTAAGATTAGTTGCCATGGTCTACCAAAAAATGCCATGGTAGAAAAACAGTAAAATTACGCCATGATCCAAAATCAAAAGTTGCCATGGCAAGAAAACAATGAATTTTCCATGATCCGAGAACTAAATTTGCCATGTTTCGATAACTATATTTGCCATCTTCCAGGAAAATTTAAGAAAAATTATACAGGGAGACAACAAATTTAAGAAAAATTGTATATCCCTTTTCAGTTTAATTATCTCTGATGCTATTCAACGAAGATGACCACAAACTCTAAATGTCCCTTTCCCCACTACAGAAATTCAGCGCACATAGCCTGATCATTTATTTTCTTCTCAAATCTCAGCTGCAAATCTCATAGCCTATGACCACTACAACAAAATCTAGGGATAAAAATTGCCATTCCGTCTTGGAAGACTAGTATGCATCTCTGTTTTGTTCAGATCACATAAAACAAATGATTTTCAGACAATAAAGTGGTAATCAAAATACACAGAAAAAGGTTGTTCTACTGGTTCAGTTGACACATTCAAAAGAAAATGACCTAGTTCACCTCTGCCCAGTCGATTCACTTCTGATGTATGCATCGCTAGAGCAAAACGAAACGTAGAAATGGAAGAATGGGAATTACCGAGCAGAGCTCTGACTAGCACACTGGTGCTGATGTCCAAGCTCCCCGGCGGGAGTGGGGCAGCTCGCGCTCGTGACCACGTCGGAGAGCGCAGAAGGCTGGGATGGTCATCGTCCCCGCGGCCGTCGTCGGAGCGCAGCACCACGTCAGGGGAGCGGCAGATGCGTGGACATGGTCGTTGTCGCCGCGGACGTCGTCGACGCAGCCCCGCGTCGGGGAGAGCAGCAGAAGCCTAGAGGTGGTTGTCGTCGCTGCTCATGGCTGCCGGCAAAGGCCACTCCGCCTCTCCCGCCACCCACTCCGCCTCGCCGCCGAGGTTGTCGCCATCACACGGGTGGGGTGCGGCCGCGTCGCTGGGGTTGAGCGGGCTGCATCTCAGATGGGTGGGGGGTGGGGTTAGGGCGACGCACCACGCCGGGAGGGTGGTGCGGTGGTGTCGCACGGCGGTGCTGCGCCCATCGGCAGCCGCTGCCCTCCTCCCCGGCCGCCGCACATCGACCCCCATGTATCGCGCGTCCCCCGGAGCCCACCATGCCACGCACCCACCCCACGCCGGAGGTCTTCTCGGGTTCCTCGCGCTGCCGCCGCAGTTCGCCGGGGGAGTCGCCGACGAGAGAGAGAGATGCGGAGGGAATGGGGATGGCAGAAGAGTGGTGTGTGGGTCAGGGGAGATGGAAAGGGAAGGAGGATAATGTTGGGGAACGTAGTAATTTCAAAAAAATTCGTACGCACACGCAAGATCATGGTGATGCATAGCAACGAGAGCGGAGAGTATTGTCCACGTACCCTCGTAGACCGAAAGCGGAAGCGTTAGCACAATGCGGTTGATGTAGTCGTACGTCTTCACGATCCGGCCGATCAAGTACCGAACACACGGCACCTCCGAGTTCAGCACACGTTCAGCCCGATGACGTCCCTCGAACTCCGATCCAGCCGAGTGTTGAGGGAGAGTTTCGTCAGCACGACGGCGTGGTGACGATGATGATGTTCTACCGACGCAGGGCTTCGCCTAAGCACTGCTACAGTATTATCGAGGTGGACTATGGTGGAGGGGGGCACCGCACACGGCTAAAAGATCAAGCGATCAATTGTTCTGTCCTTGGGGTGCCCCCTGCCCCCGTATATAAAGGAGCAAGGGGGGAGGTGCGGCCGGCCAGCGAGGAGGCGCGCCAGGAGGAGTCCTACTCCCACCGGGAGTAGGACTCCCTTCCTTGTTGGAATAGGAGAAGGGGGAAAGAGGTGGAGAAGAGGAAGGAAAGGGGGGCGCCGCCCCCCTCTCCTTGTCCTATTCGGACTAGGGGGGAGGGGCGCGCGGCCCTTGCCCTGGCCGCCTCTCCTCATCTCCACAAAGGCCCACTATGGCCCATTAACCCTCGGGGGGTTCCGGTAACCCCTCCGGTACTCCGGTAAAATCCCGATTTCACCCGGAACACTTCCGATAGCGAAATTGAAGGAAATATGCCCTAGAGGCAATAATAAAGTTATTATTTATTTCCTTATTTCATGATAAATGTTTATTATTCATGCTAGAATTGTATTAACCGGAAACTTGATACATGTGTGAATACATAGACAAACATAGTGTCACTAGTATGCCTCTACTTGAGTAGCTCGTTAATCAAAGATGGTTGAGTTTCCTAGCCATAGACATGAGTTGTCATTTGATTAACGGGATCACATCATTAGGAGAATGATATGATTGACTTGACCCATTCCGTTAGCTTAGCACTCGATCGTTTAGTATGTTGCTATTGCTTTCTTCATGACTTATACATGTTCCTATGACTATGAGATTATGCAACTCCCGTTTACCGGAGGAACACTTTGTGTGCTACCAAACGTCACAACGTAACTGGGTGATTATAAAGGTGCTCTACAGGTGTCTCCAAAGGTACTTGTTGGGTTGGCGTATTTCGAGATTAGGATTTGTCACTCCGATTGTCGGAGAGGTATCTCTGCGCCCTCTCGGTAATGCACATCACTTAAGCCTTGCAAGCATTGCAACTAATGAGTTTGTTGCGGGATGATGTATTACGGAACGAGTAAAGAGACTTGCCGGTAACGAGATTGAACTAGGTATTGAGATACCGACGATCGAATCTCGGGCAAGTAACATACCGATGACAAAGGGAACAACGTATGTTGTTGTGCGGTCTGACCGATAAAGATCTTCGTAGAATATGTGGGAGCCAATATGAGCATCCAGGTTCCGCTATTGGTTATTGACCGGAGACGTGTCTCGGTCATGTCTACATAGTTCTCGAACCCGTAGGGTCCGCACGCTTAAAGTTCGATGACGGTTATATTATGAGTTTATGTGTTTTGATGTACCGAAGGTAGTTCGGAGTCCCGGATGAGATTGGGGACATGACGAGGAGTCTCGAAATGGCCGAGACGTAAATATCGATATATTGGACGATTATATTCGGACTTCGGAAAGGTTCCGAGTGATTCAGGTATTTATCGAAGTACCGGAGAGTTACGGGAATTCGCCGGGGAGAAGTATTGGGCCTTATTGGGCCATACGGGAATAGAGGAGAGAGGCCAAAAGGAAGGAGGCGCGCACCCCCCTCTGGTCCGAATTGGACAAGGGGTGCAGCCCCCTTTTCCTTCTCCCTCTCCCCCTCTTTCCTTCTCTCCTACTCCAACAAGGAAAGGAGGAGTCCTACTCCCGGTGGGAGTAGGACTCCCCCCTTGGCGCACCCTCCTCCTTGGCTGGCTGCCTCCCCCCTTGCTCCTTTATATACGGGGGCAGGGGGGCACCCCATACACACAACAATTGATCTCTTGATCTCTTAGCCGTGTGCGGTGCCCCCCTCCACCATAATCCACCTCGATAATATCGTAGCGGTGCTTAGGCGAAGCCCTGCGTCGGTAGAACATCATCATCGTCACCACGCCGTCGTGCTGACGGAACTCTCCCTCAAAGCTCGGCTGGATTGGAGTTCGAGGGACGTCATCGAGTTGAACATGTGCAGAACTCGGAGGTGCCGTGTGTTCGGTACTTGATCGGTCGGATCGTGAAGACGTACGACTACATCAACCGCGTTGTGCTAACGCTTCCGCTTTCGGTCTACGAGGGTACATGGACACACTCTCCCCTCTCGTTGCTATGCATCACCATCATCTTGCGTGTGCGTAGAATTTTTTTGAAATTACTACGTTCCCCAACAGTGGCATCCGAGCCTGGTTTTATGCGTTGATGTAATATGCACGAGTAGAACACAAGTGAGTTGTGGGCGATATAAGTCATACTGCTTACCAGCATGTCATACTTTGGTTCGGCGGTATTGTTGGATGAAGCGGCCCGGACCGACATTACGCGTACGCTTACGCGAGACTGGTTCTACCGACGTGCTTTGCACACAGGTGGCTGGCGGGTGTCAGTTTCTCCAACTTTAGTTGAACCGAGTGTGGCTACGCCCGGTCCTTGCGAAGGATAAAATAGCACCAACTTTGCAAACTATCGTTGTGGTTTTGATGCGTAGGTAAGAACGGTTCTTGCTCAGCCCATAGCAGCCACGTAAAACTTGCAACAACAAAGTAGAGGACGTCTAACTTGTTTTTGCAGGGCATGTTGTGATGTGATATGGTCAAGACGTGATGCTATATTTTATTGTATGAGATGATCATGTTTTGTAACCGAATTATCGGCAGCTGGCAGGAGCCATATGGTTGTCGCTTTATTGTATGCAATGCAATCGCCCTGTAATTGCCTTACTTTATCACTAAGCGGTAGCGATAGTCGTAAAAGCAATAGTTGGCGAGACGACAACGATACTACGATGGAGATCAAGGTGTCGCGACGGTGACGATGGTGACCATGACGGTGCTTCGGATATGGAGATCACAAGCACAAGATGATGATGGCCATATCATATCACTTATATTGATTGCATGTGATGTTTATCTTTTATGCATCTTATCTTGCTTTGATTGACGGTAGCATTATAAGATGATCCCTCACTAAATTATCAAAGTATAAGTGTTCTCCCTGAGTATGCACCGTTGCGAAAGTTCTTCGTGCTGAGACACCACGTGATGATCGGGTGTGATAGGTTCTACGTTCAAATACAACGGGTGCAAAACAGTTTGCACACGCGGAATACTCAGGTTAAGCTTGACGAGCCTAGCATATAATAGATATGGCCTCAGAACACGGAGACCGAAAGATCGAGCGTGAATCATATAGTAGATATGATCAACATAGTGATGTTCACCGTTGAAACTACTCCATCTCACGTGATGATCGGACATGGTTTAGTTGATATGGATCACGTGATCACTTAGAGGATTAGAGGGATGTCTATCTAAGTGGGAGTTCTTAAGTAATATGATTAATTGAACTTAAATTTATCATGAACTTAGTCCTGATAGTATTTTGCAAATTATGTTGTAGATCAATAGCTCGCGTTGTTGCTTCCCTGTGTTTATTTTTGATATGTTCCTAGAGAAAAATTATGTTGAAAGATGTTAGTAGCAAAGATGCGGATTGGATCCGTGATCTGAGGATTATCCTCATTGCTGCACAGAAGAATTATGTCCTTGATGCACCGCTAGGTGACAGACCTATTGCAGGAGCAGATGCAGACGTTATGAACGTTTGGCTAGCTCAATATGATGACTACATGATAGTTTAGTGCACCATGCTTAACGGCTTAGAATCGGGACTTCAAAGACGTTTTGAACGTCATGGACCATATGAGATGTTCCAGGAGTTGAAGTTAATATTTCAAGCAAATACCCGAGTTGAGAGATATGAAGTCTCCAACAAGTTCTATAGCTAAAAGATGGAGGAGAATAGCTCAAGCTGTGAGCATGTGCTCAGATTGTCTGGGTACTACAATCGCTTGAATCAAGTGGGAGTTAATCTTCCAGATAAAATAGTGATTGACAGAATTCTCTAGTCACCATCACCAAGTTAGTAGAACTTCGTGATGAACTATAGTATGCAAGGGATGACGAAAGTAATTCCCGAGCTCTTCGTGATGCTGAAATCGACGAAGGTAGAAATCAAGAAAAACATCAAGTGTTGATGGTTGACGAGACCACTATTTTCAAGAAAAGGGCAAAGGGAAGAAGGGGAACTTCAAGAAGAATGGCAAGCAAGTTGCTGCTCAAGTGAAGAAGCCCAAATCTGGTCCTAAGCCTGAGACTAAGTGCTTCTACTGCAAAGGGACTGGTCACTGGAAGCGGAACCACCCCAAGTATTTGGTGGATAAGAAGGATGGCAAAGTGAACAAAGGTATATTGGATATACATGTTATTGATGTGTACTTTACTAGTGTTTATAGCAACCTCTCGGCATTTGATACTGGTTCAGTTGCTAAGAGTAGTAACTCGAAACAGGAGTTGCGGAATGAACAGAGACTAGTTAAGGGTGAAGTGACGATGTGTGTTGGAAGTGGTTCCAAGATTGATATGATCATCATCGCACGCTCCCTACACTTTCGGGATTAGTGTTGAACCTAAATAAGTGTTATTTGGTGTTTGCGTTGAGCATGAATATGATTTGATCATGTTTATTGCAATACGGTTATTCATTTAAGTTAGAGAATAATTGTTGTTCTATTTACATGAATAAAACCTTCTATGGTCATACACCCAATGAAAATGGTTTGTTGGATCTCGATCGTAGTGATACACATATTCATAATATTGAAGCCAAAAGATGCAAAGTTAATAATGATAGTGCAACTTATTTGTGGCACTGCCGTTTAGGTCATATTGGAGTAAAGCGCATGAAGAAACTACATGTTGATGGGATTTTGGAATCACTTGATTATGAATCACTTGATGCTTGCGAACCATGCCTCTTGGGCAAGATGACTAAAACGCCGTTCTCCGGGACAATGGAGCAAGCAACAGATTTGTTGGAAATCATACATACAGATGTATGTGGTCCGATGAATGTTGAGGCTCGTGGCGGATATCGTTATTTTCTCACCTTCACAGATGATTTAAGCAGATATGGGTATATCTATTTAATGAGACATAAGTCTGAAACATTTGAAAAGTTCAAAGAATTTCAGAGTGAAGTTGAGAATCATCATAACAAGAAAATAAAGTTTCTACGATCTGATCGTGGAGGAGAATATTTGAGTTATGAGTTTGGTCCTCATTTGAAACAATGCGGAATAGTTTCGCAACTCACGCCACGCGGAACACCACAGCGTAATGGTGTGTCCGAACGTCGTAATCGTACTCTACTAGATATGGTGCGATCTATGATGCCTCTTACTAATTTACCGCTATTGTTTTGGGGTTATGCTTTAGAGACGGTCGCATTCACGTTAAATAGGGCACCATCAAAATCCGTTGAGACGACACCTTATGAACTGTGGTTTGGCAAGAAACCAAAGTTGTCGTTTCTTAAAGTTTGGGGCTGCGATGCTTATGTGAAAAAGCTTCAACCTGATAAGCTCGAACCCAAACCGGAGAAATGTGTCTTCATAGGATACCCAAAGGAGACTGTTGGGTACACCTTCTATCACAGATCCGAAGGCAAGACTTTTGTTGCTAAATTCGGAATCTTTCTAGAGAAGGAGTTTCTCTCGAAAGAAGTGAGTGGGAGGAAAGTAGAACTTGATGAGGTAATTGTACCTGCTCTCTTATTGGAAAGTAGTTCATCACAGAAACCGGTTTCTGCGATGCCTACACCAATTAGTGAGGAAGTTAATGATGATGATCATGGAACTTCAGATCAAGTTGTTACTGAACCTCGTAGGTCAACCAGAGTAAAGATCCGCACCAGAGTGGTACGGTTCTGGAGGTTATGTTACTAGACCATGACGAACCTACGAACTATGAAGAAGCAATGGTGAGCCCAGATTCCGTAAAATGGCTTGAGGCCATGAAATCTGAGATGGGGTCCATGTATGAGAACAAAGTGTGGACTTTGATTGACTTGCCCAATGATCGGCGAGCCATTGAGATTAAATTGATCTTCAAGAGGAAGACGGACGTTGATAGTAGTGTTACTATCTACAAAGCTAGAATTGTCGCAAAAGGTTTTCGACAAGTTCAAGGTGTTGACTACGATGAGAGTTTCTCACTCGTATCTATGCTTAAGTTTGTCCGAATCATGTTAGCAATTGCCGCATTTTATGAAATCTGGCAAATGGATAAACAAAACTGCATTCTTTAATGGATTTATTAAAGAAGAGTTGTATATGATGCAACGAGAAGGTTTTGTCAATCCTAAAAGTGCTAACAAAATATGCAAGCTCCAGCGATCCATCTATGGACTGGTGCAAGCATCTCGGAGTTGGAATATACGCTTTGATAAGTTGATCAAAGCATATAGTTTTATACAGACTTGTGGTGAAGCCTGTATTTACAAGAAAGTGAGTGGGAGCACTACAGCATTTCTGATAAGTATATGTGAATGACATATTGTTGATCGGAAATAATGTAGAATTATTCTGCAAAGCATAAAGGAGTGTTTGAAAGGAGTTTTTCAAAGAAAGACCTCGGCGAAGCTGCTTACATATTGAGCATCAAGATTTATAGAGATAAATCAAGACGCTTGATAAGTTTTTTCAATGAGTACATACCTTGACAAGATTTTGAAATAGTTCAAAATGGAACAGTCAAAGAAAGAGTTCTTGCCTGTATTGCAAAGTATAAAGTTGAGTAATGACTCAAAACCCGACCACAGCAAAAAGTACAAAAGAGAATGAAAGTCATTTCCTATGCCTCAGTCATAGGTTCTATAAAGGATGCTATGCTGTGTACCAGACCTATTGTGTACCTCACCATGATTTTGGCAAGAGGGTACAATAGTGATCTAGGAGTAGATCACTGGATTGCGGTCAAAATTATCCTTAGTATAATAAGGAAATATTTCTCGGTTATGGAGGTGACAAAAGGTTCGTCGTAAAGAGTTACGTCGATGCAAGTTTTGACGCAGATCTGGATGACTCTAAGTCTCGATCTAGATACATATTGAAAGTGGGAGCAATTAGCTAGAGTAGCTCCGTGCAGAGCATTGTAGACATAGAAATTTGCAAAATTTTACGGATCTGAATGTGACAGACCCGTTGACTAAAATTATCTCACAAGCAAAACATGATCACACCTTAGTACTCTTTGGGTGTTAATCAGATAGCGATGTGAACTAGATTATTGACTCTAGTAAACCCTTTGGGTGTTGGTCACATGACGATGTGAACTATGGGTGTTAATCACATGGTGATGTGAACTATTGATGTTAAATCACATGGCGATGTGAACTAGATTATTGACTCTAGTGCAAGTGGAAGACTGAAGGAAATATGCCCTAGAGGCAATAATAAAGTTATTATTTATTTCCTTATTTCATGATAAATGTTTATTATTCATGCTAGAATTGTATTAACCGGAAACTTGATACATGTGTGAATACATAGACAAACATAGTGTCACTAGTATGCCTCTACTTGAGTAGCTCGTTAATCAAAGATGGTTGAGTTTCCTAGCCATAGACATGAGTTGTCATTTGATTAACGGGATCACATCATTAGGAGAATGATATGATTGACTTGACCCATTCCGTTAGCTTAGCACTCGATCGTTTAGTATGTTGCTATTGCTTTCTTCATGACTTATACATGTTCCTATGACTATGAGATTATGCAACTCCCGTTTGCCGGAGGAACACTTTGTGTGCTACCAAACGTCACAACGTAACTGGGTGATTATAAAGGTGCTCTACAGGTGTCTCCAAAGGTACTTGTTGGGTTGGTGTCGGGGATATACCTCGCGGTATGACCCGGCCGGAATTGGCGGCTCACTAGTAACCCGCCCGGAGCTTGGTGATTCACAGATAACCTGGCCGATCTTGGCGACTCATTAGTAACCCGGCGGGCGGTTCAGATGGACAACAAGGCCTAAAGCCCAGAAGGCTGGCTCACGTTATGATGGGCCGGATTAAAAGGAAAGGGATGACGAATATTCCCTTTACGAGGAAGCAAGACCCGGACTTGTAATTAACTTGTAAGAGAAGATAGACTAGTCCTAGTCCTACTAGGACTCCACATGTAACCCGCCCTTCTAACTTATATAAGGAGGGGCAGGGCACCCCAAAGAGGGACAGGCAACAAGAAATAATCTCTAGAGCTAAACACCGAGAGCCGGCTTATGCGGCGACTCTCCCGTGATCATAATGAGACCTAGCCTCAAACAACATGTAGGGTTGTTACCAGATGATGTTTCCCGGGGCCCGAAGCTGTCTAAAACCTTGTCTTGTGCGTCGATCTGCCCTGCGTCTCTCAACCCAACCAACCCCTCTCAAGCTACTACATAGATGCGCTGGCCTCACGACTAAGTCCTTACACCTAGGACATCTGACGTGTTAATTCCACGACATTTGGCGCCCACCGTGGGGCTGTGGCGCACGGTGGTGATGAGTTCTTGGAGGGATCTCTCCTAGGGTTCGAGAAGTTCGCGATCATCCGGATCATGAAGAGCGGGACGTGGATTCGAAAAAAAACATGCGGCCCGAAAGCAGACTTGACCGAAGATCCAGGCCTCTGCTGCTCACGCCCTCGCGTCGCCTGAACCGTCTTTGCCGGCCGGCTGCTGCTATTTCCATTTTGGTCAGAACAAATCATCTTAAACCACTGATGTTCAAAGTTGCTGTGAACTGGCCGGCTTGATACAATCACTGATGTTCAAACGTTCGGCGGAGGATACTGGCTCGGACTCCTCCTGCGATTCGCCATCGCCGACCCGCAGCCGCGCCTCTCCAACCCGCTGCCGGTTCAGTCGCGCCTCGCTTCCTCGGAGTCGCCATCGCCGACCCGCAGCCGCGCCTCTCCGATCCGCCGTTGGTTCAGTCGCGCCTCGCCGGCCGGCTGCTTCGAGCTGCCCTCGTCAAACCGCCCCCGCCTCTACTATCATCGCTTGCCTAAGCCTATTGGCCTGTCCCGCCGGTTTACCTCCGCTGTCCCAGCCTTGAGTACATGCAACCGCTGCCATGGCTTGCCTCAAGACCGTCCCTGCTTTTCGCTACTGCTGATGCCACCAATTCGCCAAGGAGCCGGCCCGATACTCCGAGTCACCAACGACTCCGCAACTTCGCTCCGAGCCGCCCTCGGCCTCAACAGACCAGCCCAACCTAAACCGTACTCCAGCCTAGCCGGATCGCTTCCTCTGGGTTGTCGCGGGTCATGGCCGAGTGCCTCTGAGACCGCCCCGGCTTCGCGTGCTCAGCTTCCCGGCCTCGCACTCGGCTTCAAACCGCCAGGACGGAGGTGCAGGAGATGGGTGTCTTCTCCATGGTGGAGCGCCGGGAGAGGATGGAGCCTCCTCTGAGCCGTCTGCCATAACTCGCCACTTCTTTAGACGCGCCGGGCCTTCCTCGGCCTCCTCTGCTGCTGAAGACCGGCGCCGGGTTATTGCTGCTACAGAACCGGCGCTGCCATATCCACTTTGGCGCATTAAGCTGCCATACCTTTCCGCTGCCATAACCCGCTGCCGCCGCCCGGGTTGTCACCATCCCTGCCGTGGTTGGGTCGCCGCCGACGGACCGTCGACTCCCTGGCCATCCGAGCCACATCTGCTGCCTTTGCCGCAGCAGCAACCTGTTATTGCTCCTGCTTTGAGTCGCCTCCGTGTGCGTGGAGACGCAGTCCTGGTGTTGAACCGGCGCCGGATCAATTCGACACAGCCTCATTGCTTTGAACCGGCACCCCCGAGCTACCATCTTCAAATCGCCATGTCTGCGAACCGTCTTGAGCTACAGCCGCTTCGGCCATGTCCGCGCGTCATTCCGCCTGGTGCCCTGCTGCCTCGACCCGGCTGCGCCGTTGCCTTCATAGCCTCACTGTGAGTCACCACCCGCATCAACCCGCCGACGACCCTTGCGCTGGCTCCGTCATGCATTACCGCGGCTTTGAACCGTCGTCACCGTTTTTTCCTCATGATGCCCTGGGTCACTGCGTTGGACGCTGGCCCGTCTCCGCTTCCTGAACCGTCTTGAGCTGCCGTGAGTCGCCAGTGGATAGTTCTAACTTCCGCCGGTTCACCTTTTCAGCTACGGGCTCGGCCAATGTGACCCGTCTTCTGATTGTTGCCCCACCGATCTGTGTTGTGTTATTTTGTGGAGGTAACGGGTTCAAGTGGCAGGAGGCCTGGTGATTAAAATACAAGGTTGGAGGTGGGGATGCCAATAATAAGCTGTGTGTGTATGCGTGCCATATCAGAAAGCAAATCATGCCAAAAGTGAGAGGGAGCAAGCTCTCACACAAAGAAACAAGCTAAAGGATTCACGATCTGAGCTAGGTGTGCTACAGATTGATGGGAATGACCCATTTCAAAATTTGATGGATAAGTGGTTAGTTGATTGGACGTGAAGGCTTTCACTCGGTCAACAGTTACTACCTTCGAAAAATATATCAGGTGATCCTGTCCTATCTATTTCATCTGTGTACAATAATATGTTTTTGTACAGTTATTCTGTCTTGCAATGTTTATGCAGGATAGTTATTTGTGACGAAAGTAATGTTATACCATGGATACGGAGGCATGTTCGGTTGTGCCGCGCAGCTTCACGGACACGCATATCGCGGTCCGGTTTACATCAAACGCGCCGGCCGACTCGCCCGTCCGCACCATCTTACAACGCCACGGAGGACTCACCCGTCCGCCCTCGCGGCCGGTTCACGTGTCCGCGCCGGCTTACAAATGTCACGGACGACTCACCCGTCCGCCCTCGTGGCCGGTTCACGTGTCTGCACCAGCTTACAACGCCATGGCCGACTCGCTGCCCGCGCCGGCTTACAAAAGTCACGGCCGATTCACCCGTCCACACCGGTTTACCACGCCGTGGCCGGTTCACCCATGAGCGACTTCAACTTCACCTAGCGATCATCAATTTCATGGCAGATTATTTCCGGCCTGGCACATCAGGTGATATCCATCTAAAATATATTTTATTGGTACATATTATTTTGTCAAAGAGCAGTTTATCTTTGTCTTGGTCTGCAATATTGTTGATGCAGGACAATTGTTCACTACATCAAAACGACGTGGTTAACTCGCCCGACCGCGCCGGTTTATAACACCGCGGCCGGTTCATCTGTCCGAGCCGCCTCTGATGCTGAGGTCGTCTTTTCCATCCGCCTCTCGCGGCCTGGTCTACATCAACACACTGAGCCGCACCTATCTGCATGAGCTGCGTATTGAGTATGAGCAGGTCACTACTTGGGAAGCCCGGTTTTCTTCCAACAAATTGGAGGCAAATTATCATGTGTTATCAGCCGGCGTCTGCACCTGGATGGCTCAATGGACATGCGCACAAGTCGCCACCGCTACAGTTTGGTTAAACTTCAAACAGCCAGTTGGAAGGAACTATTGGCCGAGTTGCTGACACGGCTCATACGGGGTCATTTATAACCCGCCGCAGTCACCTCAACCTTCTGTGGATACACATCGTGTTATCAACACCAGTGATATACAAGTTATGTCGGTTTATATCACGGTTAAATATGGAGAATCTCAAGCCAACTCCTCGAGTCATCTTGAGGCTCGGGGGCTACAGTGACATGACTCGGGAACCCCGGGTCGTTGGAGGGAATGATAACCCGGTTCCGGAGGCTGCTACCATATTGATGAAACTTTAAAGGCTGTCAGAAAATTGCCGGTTCAAATAAAGATTCCGGTTTAAAATCCGGTTCAAGAGATATCTTTCTCCCGCAAGGTTTTGAAGCTCTCAAATCCGGTTCAAACGTCCGACTTAAGGTACGCTGCTTTAATGACCATCGGGAGCTGATCGTATTCGAATTTAGCTTAACCCTTTTGGTGTGACCCTGATCGTATTCGAATCGAAGTCGTTAAATATTCTCATGATCACTAGGGGGCTTCCTATTCAAACATAGGTCGTATTCGAACCAAAGAAAACATAGCTGTCGATACCCTTTTGATCGGCACACTGCCGAGCTCATTGGGGAGTTTCTTGGTCATATTTGAACCATAGCTCAACCCCCTTTGGGAACCGACGTGGATCGTATTCGAATCAGCGTCGTTAAACAACTCTCAAGGTCATTTGGGGGCTTCCTGTTCAAACATAGGTCGTATTCGAACCAAAGAGAACATAGCTGTCGGCACCCTCTTGATCGGCAGCGCCAAAGCCACTGGGGGCTATATGATCGTATTCGAATCTTAGCTTAACCCCTTTGGGACGGTTTTCTGATCGTATTCGAATCAGAAGCCTCAAAATTTTTGAAGTCTCATTTTGCAAATAATTTTTGGGATTTTATTTGAAAGCTCTTTTGAACACATCTAAAGTGTATATGAGTGGTTTCTATTTAAACCCGGCTTGATTTTCGATGATAAGTCGCTGGCTTATGACAATCATCATCTATGTGGAAGCATTGGCTTCTAAGGATTGGGTTATCACACTTACTGCACAGGTATCATAAGCCGGCAGTACAATTCAATATCACAGGTATGATATTGTTTATACATGATTATTTTTAAACTGGCCCTGGCTATGGACTTTAAGCCGCCGGCATGTTTTGAATTGCGCCATTAGAATCATGCGCGTATCAAAGATTGGGTTGTCACCCTTACTGCACAGGTCAGATAAACCGGCAGTGAAAATTCAATATCCCAGATTGAAATTGGTGTCTCAAAAGGGTTATCAGTTCTTGATTTTCTCAAAGGCTATAAGCCACCGGGTTGTACAAATTCTGGCTTACAATGGAGGCGTATTAAATCGCTATCGGCCAAGAGCCGCCGAGTATTTAAGCTCCGGATTGACTTATCAGCTGATGAGGTATTCAAAGTCGCTTTGGCGCAATGGCTATTATTTTTTATTCTACAATGGAAAGCATAGTCCCGAGACGCTGCAGGCTTACAACCCGGCACTTGGGGGCTACATTATTCAAATTGAGATTACATCAAATATGCAAGTCCCATGTCACTGCCAGCATGCACCATGGCACTTGGGGGCTAATGCAAAGTCATTTTTTGCTCACCTCATTGAAGACCCGACTCATCACATCGTAATGAGCTGGCCCTTGGGGACTGCCAATTGCTCCTGTCAAACAATTCAAGACAATTCTAGGATGACCCGGCTACACTACTATGACTATAGCCGACTCATGGGGCTACACAACTGGATTTTATTTAAAGCCATGGTGATAAGTCCCGGCTTATTCATGCTGATTAAACCGACCCTTGGGGGCTACAGGTAATATGGATATAAGGGAGAAATATCTTCAAATTCTCAGTTTTGAGTAAGTCAGATTGACCTGGTGTCTGCAAAAAATCATAAACCGGCGTCGGCGACAATTATGACTTGGCATCATCTATTTATAACCCGGCAATTTTGGTACTCATAAACCGGCAAGTTTTATATCTTTAAGCCGGATGAATATAAGTTGAATATTTGAAGACCAATATTTTTGTCAAGTCAGAGCATTGAAAGCCGACTCAAGTGGATTATCTCTTACAATATTTCTCAACAAGAGAACAATGTCAGCAAATTGACTCTGAAGCTGGCCTGTTGACCCGGATTTTCAAAGGAAGTATCTGGATTTTTTGCATTGGCAAAATTTGAACATATCTGCTAAAGAGATTTGCTATGAGATTATGGATACATATCAAGAAGAAATGATAAGGATTTAAAGATGATCAGGTGCCGGCGTACAAGAATATTTAACCCAGAGCACAACCTGTCAAATTTGTTCTTGTGTTTATATTGCAGATTAGTTTAACATGGAAAAATCCAAATTAAACTGGGGGCTAATGTCGGGGATATACCCCGCGGTATGACCCGGCCGGAATTGGCGGCTCACTAGTAACCCGACCGGAGCTTGGTGATTCACAGATAACCTGGCCGATCTTGGCGACTCATTAGTAACCCGGCGGGCGGGTCAGATGGACAACAAGGCCTAAAGCCCAGAAGGCCGGCTCACGTTATGATGGGCCGGATTAAAAGGAAAGGGATGACGAATATTTCCTTTACGAGGAAGCAAGACCTGGACTTGTAATTAACTTGTAAGAGAAGATAGACTAGTCCTAGTCCTACTAGGACTCCACATGTAACCCGCCCCTCTAACTTATATAAGGAGGGGCAGGGCACCCCAAAGAGGGACAGGCAACAAGAAATAATCTCTAGAGCTAAACACCGAGAGCCGGCTTATGCGGCGACTCTCCCGTGATCATAATGAGACCTAGCCTCAAACAGCATGTAGGGTTGTTACCGGATGATGTTTCCCGGGGACCGAAGCTGTCTAAAACCTTGTCTTGTGCGTCGATCCGCCCTGCGTCTCTCATCCCAATCAACCCCTCTCAAGCTACTACATAGATGCGCCGGCCTCACGACTAAGTCCTTACACCTAGGACATCTGACGTGTTAATTCCACGACAGTTGGCGTATTTCGAGATTAGGATTTGTCACTCCGATTGTCGGAGAGGTATCTCTGGGCCCTCTCGGTAATGCACATCACTTAAGCCTTGACACGTCTCCGGTCAATAACCAATAGCGGAACCTGGATGCTCATATTGGCTCCCACATATTCTACGAAGATCTTTATCGGTCAGACCGCACAACAACATACGTTGTTCCCTTTGTCATCGGTATGTTACTTGCCCGAGATTCGATCGTCGGTATCTCAATACCTAGTTCAATCTCGTTACCGGCAAGTCTCTTTACTCGTTCCGTAATACATCATCCTGCAACAAACTCATTAGTTGCAATGCTTGCAATGCTTGCAAGGCTTAAGTGATGTGCATTACCGAGAGGGCCCAGAGATACCTCTCCGACAATCGGAGTGACAAATCCTAATCTCGAATACGCCAACCCAACAAGTACCTTCGGAGACACCTGTAGAGCACCTTTATAATCACCCAGTTACGTTGTGACGTTTGGTAGCACACAAAGTGTTCCTCCGGTAAATGGGAGTTGCACAATCTCATAGTCATAGGAACATGTATAAGTCATGAAGAAAGCAATAGCAACATACTAAACGATCGAGTGCTAAGCTAACGGAATGGGTCAAGTCAATCACATCATTCTTCTAATGATGTGATCCCGTTAATCAAATGACAACTCATTTCTATGGCTAGGAAACATAACCATCTTTGATCAACGAGCTAGTCAAGTAGAGGCATACTAGTGACACTCTGTTTGCCTATGTATTCACACAAGTATTATGTTTACTGTTAATACAATTCTAGCATGAATAATAAACCTTTATCATGATATAAGGAAATAAATAATAACTTTATTATCGCCTCTAGGGCATATTTCCTTCAGTCTCCAACTTGCACTAGAGTCAATAATCTAGATTACACGGTAATGATTCTAACACCCATGGAGCCTTGGTGCTGATCATGTTTTGCTCGTGGAAGAGGCTTAGTCAACGGGTCTGCAACATTCAGATCCGTATGTATCTTGAAAATTTCTATGTCTCCCACCTGGACTAAATCCTGGATGGAATTGAAGCGTCTCTTGATGTGCTTGGTTCTCTTGTGAAATCTGGATTCCTTCGCCAAGGCAATTGCACCAGTATTGTCACAAAAGATTTTCATTAGACCCGATGCACTAGGTATGACACCTAGATCGGATATGAACTCCTTCATCCAGACTCCTTCATTTGCTGCTTCCGAAGCAGCTATGTACTCCGCTTCACATGTAGATCCTGCCACGACGCTTTGTTTAGAACTGCACCAACTGACAGCTCCACCGTTCAATGTAAACACGTATCCGGTTTGCGATTTAGAATCGTCCGGATCAGTGTCAAAGCTTGCATCAATGTAACCATTTACGATGAGCTCTTTGTCACCTCCATAAACGAGATGTTGGGAATCGTAGCATAATTTTAAATTTTTCCTACGCTCACCAAGATGCATCTATGGAGTATACTAGCAACGAGGGGAAAGGAGTGCATCTACATACCCTTGTAGATCGCGAGCGGAAGCATTCCAATGAACGTGGATGACGGAGTCGTACTCGCCGTGATCCAAATCACCGATGACCGAGTGCCGAACGGACGGCACCTCCGCGTTCAACACACGTACGGTGCAGCGACGTCTCCTCCTTCTTGATCCAGCAAGGGGGAAGGAGAGGTTGATGGAGATCCAGCAGCACGACGGCGTGGTGGTGGATGCAGCGGGATGTCGGCAGGGCTTCGCCGAGCTTATACGAGAGCGAGAGGTGTTGCAGGGTAGGAGGGAGGCGCCCAAGGCTGAGATATTGCTGCCCTCCCTCCCCCCCTTTATATAGGCCCCCTGGGAGGGGGGGGGCGCCGGCCACAACCCATCTAGGGCAAGGGGCGGCGGCCAAGGGGGGGAACTTGCCCCCCAAGGCAAGTGGGGCGCCCCCCCCACCCTAGGGTTTCCAACCCCAGGCGCAGGGGGGAGGCCCATGGGGGGCGCCCCAGCCCACTAGGGGCTGGTTACCCTCCCACTTCAGCCCATGGGGCCCTCCGGGATAGGTGGCCCCACCCGGTGGACCCCCGGGACCCTTCCGGTGGTCCCGGTACAATACCGGTAACCCCCGAAACTTTCCCGGTGGCCGAAACTTGACTTCCTATATATAATTCTTCACCTCCGGACCATTCCGGATCCTCTCGTGACGTCCGGGATCTCATCCGGGACTCCGAACAACTTTCGGGTTTCCGCATACACATATCTCTACAACCCTAGCGTCACCGAACCTTAAGTGTGTAGACCCTACGGGTTCGGGAGACATGCAGACATGACCGAGACGCCTCTCCGGTCAATAACCAACAGCGGGATCTGGATACCCATGTTGGCTCCCACATGTTCCACGATGATCTCATCGGATGAACCACGGTGTCGAGGATTCAATCAATCCCGTATGCAATTCCCTTTGTCAATCGGTATGTTACTTGCCCGAGATTCGATCGTCGGTATCCCAATACCTTGTTCAATCTCGTTACCGGCAAGTCTCTTTACTCGTACCGCAATGCATGATCCCGGGACCAACGCCTTAGTCACATAGAGCTCATTATGATGATGCATTACCGAGTGGGCCCAGAGATACCTCTCCGTCACACGGAGTGACAAATCCCAGTCTCGATCCGTGCCAACCCAACAGACACTTTCGGAGATACCCGTAGTGCACCTTTATAGTCACCCAGTTACATTGTGACGTTTGGCACACCCAAAGCACTCCTACGGTATCCGGGAGTTGCACGATCTCATGGTCTAAGGAAAAGATACTTGACATTGGAAAAGCTCTAGCAAACGAAACTACACGATCTTTTATGCTATGCTTAGGATTGGGTCTTGTCCATCACATCATTCTCCTAATGATGTGATCCCGTTATCAATGACATCCAATGTCCATAGTCAGGAAACCATGACTATCTGTTGATCAACGAGCTAGTCAACTAGAGGCTTACTAGGGACACGTTGTGGTCTATGTATTCACACATGTATTACGATTTCCGGACAATACAACTATAGCATGAATAATAGAAAATTACCATGAACAAAGAAATATAATAATAACCATTTATTATTGCCTCTAGGGCATATTTCCAACAGTCTCCCACTTGCACTAGAGTCTATAATCTAGTTACATTGTGATGAATCGAACACCCATTGCGTCCTGGTGTTGATCATGTTTTGCTCTAGGGAGAGGTTTAGTCAACGGATCTGCTACATTCAGGTCCGTATGTACTTTACAAATATCTATGTCTCCATTTTGAACACTTTCACGAATGGAGTTGAAGCGACGCTTGATATGCCTGGTCTTCCTGTGAAACCTGGGCTCCTTCGCAAGGGCAATAGCTCCAGTGTTGTCACAGAAGAGAGTCATCGGGCCCGACGCATTGGGAATCACCCCTAGGTCGGTAATGAACTCCTTCATCCAGACTGCTTCCTGTGCTGCCTCCGAGGCTGCCATGTACTCCGCTTCACATGTAGATCCCGCCATGACGCTTTGCTTGCAACTGCACCAGCTTACTGCTCCTCCATTCAAAATATACACGTATCCGGTTTGTGACTTCGAGTCATCCAGATCTGTGTCGAAGCTAGCGTCGACATAACCCTTTACGACGAGCTCTTCGTCACATCCGTAAACGAGAAACATATCCTTAGTCCTCTTCAGGTACTTCAGGATATTCTTGACCGCTGTCCAGTGTTCCATGCCGGGATTACTTTGGTACCTTCCTACCAAACTTACGGCAAGGTTTACATCAGGTCTGGTACACAGCATGGCATACATAATAGACCCTATGGCCGAGGCATAGGGGATGACACTCATCTTTTCTATATCTTCTGCCGTGGTCGGGCATTGAGCCGTGCTCAATTGCACACCTTGCAATACAGGCAAGAACCCCTTCTTGGACTGATCCATATTGAACTTCTTCAATATCTTGTCAAGGTATGTACTCTGTGAAAGACCAATGAGGCGTCTTGATCTATCTCTATAGATCTTGATGCCTAATATATAAGCAGCTTCTCCAAGGCCCTTCATTGAAAAACACTTATTCAAATAGGCCTTTATACTTTCCAAGAATTCTATATCATTTACCATCAATAATATGTCATCCACATATAATAACAGAAATGCTACAGAGCTCCCACTCACTTTCTTGTAAACACAGGCTTCTCCATAAGTCTGTGTAAACCCAAACGCTTTGATCATCTCATCAAAACGAATGTTCCAACTCCGAGATGCTTGCACCAGCCCATAGATTGAGCGCTGGAGCTTGCATACTTTGTTAGCATTCTTAGGATCGACAAAACCTTCCGGCTGCATCATATACAACTCTTCCTTAAGGAAGCCGTTAAGGAATGCCATTTTGACGTCCATCTGCCATATCTCATAATCATAGTATGCGGCAATTGCTAACATGATTCGGACGGACTTCAGCTTCGCTACGGGTGAGAAAGTCTCATCGTAGTCAACCCCTTGAACTTGTCGATAACCCTTAGCGACAAGTCGAGCTTTGTAGATGGTCACATTACCATCCGCGTCCGTCTTCTTCTTAAAGATCCATTTATTTTCTATGGCTCGCTGATCATCGGGCAAGTCAGTCAAAGTCCATACTTCGTTTTCATACATGGATCCTATCTCGGATTCCATGGCTTCTAGCCATTTGTCGGAATCCGGGCCCGCCATCGCTTCTTCATAGTTCGAAGGTTCACCGTTGTCTAACAACATGATTTCCAGGACAGGGTTGCCGTACCACTCTGGAGCGGAACGTGTCCTTGTGGACCTACGAAGTTCAGTAGTAACTTGATCCGAAGCTTCATGATCATCATCATCAACTTCCTCCCCAGTCGGTGTAGGCACCACAGGAACATTTTCCCATGCTGCGCTACTTTCCGGTTCGGAAGGGGTGACTATCACCTCATCAAGTTCCACTTTCCTCCCACTCAATTCTTTCGAGAGAAACTCCTTCTCCAGAAAGGACCCGTTCTTGGAAACGAAGATCTTGCCTTCGGATCTGAGGTAGAAGGTATACCCAATAGTTTCCTTAGGGTATCCTTTGAAGACGCATTTTTCCGACTTGGGTTCGAGCTTTTCAGGTTGAAGTTTCTTGACATAAGCATCGCATCCCCAAACTTTTAGAAACGACAGCTTAGGTTTCTTCCCAAACCATAATTCATACGGTGTCGTCTCAACGGATTTCGACGGAGCCCTATTTAAAGTGAATGCGGCAGTCTCTAAAGCATAGCCCCAAAATGAGAGCGGTAAATCAGTAAGAGACATCATAGATCGCACCATATCCAATAGAGTGCGATTACGACGTTCGGACACACCGTTTCGTTGAGGTGTTCCAGGCGGCGTGAGTTGTGAAACGATTCCACATTTCCTTAAGTGCGCACCAAATTCGTGACTTAAATATTCTCCACCACGATCTGATCGTAAAATTTTATTTTCCTGTCACGTTGATTCTCAATCTCACTCTGAAATTCCTTGAACTTTTCAAAGGTTTCAGACTTGTGTTTCATTAGGTAGACATACCCATATCTACTTAAGTCATCAGTGAGAGTGAGAACATAACGATATCCTCCGCGAGCCTCAACACTCATTGGACCACACACATTGGTATGTATGATTTCCAATAAGATGGTTGCTCGCTCCATTGTTCCGGAGAACGGAGTCTTGGTCATCTTACCCATGAGGCATGGTTCACACGTGTCAAATGATTCGTAATCAAGAGACTCCAAAAGTCCATCTGCATGGAGCTTCTTCATGCGCTTGACACCAATGTGACCAAGGCGGCAGTGCCACAAGTATGTGGGACTATCGTTATCAACTTTACATCTTTTGGTATTCACACTATGAATATGTGTAACATCACGTTCGAGATTCATCAAGAATAAACCATTGACCAGCGGGGCATGACCATAAAACATATCTCTCAAATAAATAGAACAACCATTATTCTCGGATTTAAATGAGTAGCCATCTCGAATTAAACGAGATCCAGATACAATGTTCATGCTCAAAGCTGGCACTAAATAACAATTATTGAGGTTTAAAACTAATCCCGTGGGTAGATGCAGAGGTAGCGTGCCGATGGCGATCACATCGACCTTGGAACCATTCCCGACGCGCATCGTCACCTCGTCCTTCGCGAGTCTCCGTTTATTCCGTAGTTCCTGTTTTGAGTTACAAATATGAGCAACCGCACCGGTATCAAATACCCAGGAGCTACTACGAGTACTGGTAAGGTACACATCAATTACATGTATATCACATATACCTTTGGTGTTGCCGGCCTTCTTTTCCGCTAAGTATTTGGGGCAGTTCCGCTTCCAGTGACCACTTCCCTTGCAATAAAAGCACTCAGTTTCAGGCTTGGGTCCATTCTTTGACTTCTTCCCGGCAACTGGCTTACCGGGCGCGGCAACTCCCTTGCCGTCCTTCTTGAAGTTCTTTTTACCCTTGCCCTTCTTGAATTTAGTGGTTTTATTCACCATCAACACTTGATGTTCTTTTCAGATCTCCACCTCCGCTGATTTCAGCATTGAATATACCTCAGGAATGGTCTTTTCCATTCCTTGCATATTGAAGTTCATCACAAAGCTCTTGTAGCTTGGTGGAAGCGACTGAAGGATTCTGTCAATGACCGCGTCATCCGAGAGATTAACTCCCAGCTGAGACAAGCGGTTGTGCAACCCAGACATTCTGAGTATGTGCTCACTAACAGAACTATTCTCCTCCATTTTACAGCTGAAGAACTTGTCGGAGACATCATATCTCTCGACCCGGGCATGAGCTTGGAAAACCAATTTCAGCTCCTCGAACATCTCATATACTCCATGTTTCTCAAAACGCTTTTGGAGACCCGGTTCTAAGCTGTAAAGCATGCCGCACTGAACGAGGGAGTAATCATCAGCACACTGCTGCCAAGCGTTCATAACGTCTTGGTTCTCAGGGATTGGTGCTTCACCTAGCGGTGCTTCTAAGACATAATCTTTCTTGGCTACTATGAGGATGATCCTCAGGTTCCGGACCCAGTCCGTATAGTTGCTGCCATCATCTTTCAGCTTGGTTTTCTCTAGGAACGCGTTGAAATTGAGGACAACGTTGGCCATTTGATCTACAAGACATAGTGTAAAGATTTTAGACTAAGTTCATGATAATTAAGTTCGTGTAATCAAATTATTTAATGAACTCCCACTCAGATAGACATCCCTCTAGTCATCTAAGTGATACATGATCCAAATTTAACTAGGCCGTGTCCGATCATCACATGAGACGGACTAGTCAAGATCGGTGAACATCTCCATGTTGATCGTATCTTCTATACGACTCATGCTCGACCTTTCGGTCCTCCGTGTTCCGAGGCCATGTCTGTACATGCTAGGCTCGTCAAGTCAACCTAAGTGTATTGCGTGTGTTCCGAGGCCATGTCTGTACATGCTAGGCTCGTCAACACCCGTTGTATTCGAACGTTAGAATCTATCACACCCGATCATCACGTGGTGCTTCGAAACAACGAACCTTCGCAACGGTGCATAGTTAGGGGGAACACTTTTCTTGAAATTACCATAAGGGATCATCTTACTTACTACCATCGTTCTAAGCAAATAAGACGCAAAAACATGATAAACATCACATGCAATCAAATAGTGACATGTTATGGCCAATATCATTATGCTCCTTTGATCTCCATCTTCGGGTCACCATGATCATCTTCGTCACCGGCATGACACCATGATCTCCATCATTGTGTCTTCATGAAGTCGTCACGCCAATGATTACTTCTACTTCTATGGCTAACGCGTTTAGCAACAAAGTAAAGTAAATTACATGGCGTTATTCAATCACACGCAGGTCATACAAAATAATAAAGACAACGCCTATGGCTCCTGCCGGTTGTCATACTCATCGACATGCAAGTCGTGATTCCTATTACAAGAATATGATCAATCTCATACATCACATATATCATTCATCACATCTTCTGGCCATATCACATCACATAGCACTTGCTGCAAAAACAAGTTAGACATCAGGTCTGGTACACAGCATTGCATACATGATAGAGCCTATGGCTGAAGCATAGGGAACATCTTTCATCTTCTCTCTATCTTCTACAGTGGTCGGGCATTGAGTCTTACTCAACTTCACACCTTGCAACACAGGCAAGAACCCTTTCTTTGCTTGATCCATTTTGAACTTCTTCAAAACTTTGTCAAGGTATGTGCTTTGTGAAAGTCCAATTAAGCGTCTTGATCTATCTTTATAGATCTTGATGCCCAATATATACGCAGCTTCACCGAGGTCTTTCATTGAAAAACTCTTATTCAAGTATCCCTTTATGCTATCCAGAAATTCTATATCATTTCCAATCAGCAATATGTCATCCACATATAATATCAGAAATGCTACAGAGCTCCCACTCACTTTCTTGTAAATACAAGCTTCTCCAAAAGTCTGTACAAAACCAAATGCTTTGATCACACTATCAAAGCGTTTATTCCAACTCCGAGAGGCTTGCACCAGTCCATAAATAGATCGCTGGAGCTTGCACACTTTGTTAGCTCCCTTTGGATCGACAAAACCCTCCGGTTGCATCATATACAACTCTTCTTCCAGAAATCCATTCAGGAATGCAGCTTTGACATCCATTTGCCAAATTTCATAATCATAAAATGCGTCAATTGCTAACATGATTCGGACAGACTTAAGCATCACTACAGGTGAGAAGGTCTCATCGTAGTCAATCCCTTGAACTTGTCGAAAACCTTTTGCAACAAGTCGAGCTTTATAGACAGTAACATTACCGTCAGCGTCAGTCTTCTTCTTAAAGATCCATTTATTCTCAATGGCTTGCCGATCATCGGGCAAGTCAACCAAAGTCCACACTTTGTTCTCATACATGGATCCCATCTCAGATTTCATGGCCTCAAGCCATTTTGCGGAATCTGGGCTCACCTTCGCTTCTTCATAGTTTGTAGGTTCGTCATGGTCTAGTAACATAACCTCCAGAACAGGATTACCGTACCACTCTGGTGCGGATCTTACTCTGGTTGACCTACGAGGTTCAGTAATAACTTGATCTGAAGTTTCATGATCATCATCATTAACTTCCTCACTGATTGGTGTAGGTGTCGCAGAAACCGGTTTCTGCGATGAACTACTTTCCAATAAGGGAGCAGGTACGGTTGCCTCATCAAGTTCTACTTTCCTCCCACTCACTTCTTTCGAGAGAAACTCCTTCTCCAGAAAGATTCCGAATTTAGCAACAAAAGTCTTGCCTTCGGATCTGTGATAGAAGGTGTACCCAACAGTCTCCTTTGGGTATCCTATGAAGACACATTTCTCCGGTTTGGGTTCGAGCTTATCAGGTTGAAGCTTTTTCACATAAGCATCGCAGCCCCAAACTTTAAGAAATGACAACTTTGGTTTCTTGCCAAACCACAGTTCATAAGGCATCGTCTCGACGGATTTTGATGGTGCCCTATTTAACGTGAATGCGGCCATCTCTAAAGCATAACCCCGAAACGATAGCGGTAAATCAGTAAGAGACATCATAGATTGCACCATATCTAGTAGAGTACGATTACGACGTTCGGACACACCATTACGCTGTGGTGTTCCGGGTGGCGTGAGTTGCGAAACTATTCCGCATTGTTTCAAATGAAGACCAAACTCATAACTCAAATATTCTCCTCCACGATCAGATCGTAGAAACTTTATTTTCTTTTTACGATGATTTTCAACTTCACTCTGAAATTCTTTGAACTTTTCAAATGTTTTAGACTTATGTTTCATTAAGTAGATATACGCATATCTGCTTAAATCATCTGTGATGGTGAGAAAATAACGATATCCGCCACGAGCCTCAACATTCATCGGACCACATACATCTATATGTATGATTTCCAACAAATCTGTTGCTCTCTCCATAGTTCCGGAGAACGGCGTTTTAGTCATCTTGCCCATGAGGCACGGTTCGCAAGTACCAAGTGATTCATAATCAAGTGGTTCCAAAAGTCCATCAGTATGGAGTTTCTTCATGCGCTTTACACCGATATGACCTAAACGGCAGTGCCACAAATAAGTTGCACTATCATTATTAACTCTGCATCTTTTGGCTTCAATATTATGAATATGTGTATCACTACTATCGAGATTCAACAAAAATAGACCACTCTTCAAGGGTGCATGACCATAAAAGATATTACTCATATAAATAGAACAACCATTATTCTCTGATTTAAATGAATAATCGTCTCGCATCAATCAAGATCCAGATATAATGTTCATGCTTAACGCTGGCACCAAATAACAATTATTTAGGTCTAAAACTAATCCCGAAGGTAGATGTAGAGGTAGCGTGCCGACCGCGATCACATCGACTTTGGAACCATTTCCCACGCGCATCGTCACCTCGTCCTTAGCCAATCTTCGCTTAATCCGTAGCCCCTGTTTCGAGTTGCAAATATTAGCAACAGAACCAGTATCAAATACCCAGGTGCTACTGCGAGCATTAGTAAGGTACACATCAATAACATGTATATCACATATACCTTTGTTCACCTTGCCATCCTTCTTATCCGTCAAATACATGGGGCAGTTCCGCTTCCAGTGACCAGTCTGCTTGCAGTAGAAGCACTCAGTCTCAGCCTTAGGTCCAGACTTGGGTTTCTTCTCCTGAACAGCAACTTGCTTGCTGTTCTTCTTGAAGTTCCCCTTCTTCTTCCCTTTACCCTTTTTCTTGAAACTGGTGGTCTTATTGACCATCAATACTTGATGCTCCTTTTTGATTTCTACCTCCGCAGCCTTTAGCATTGCGAAGAGCTCGGGAATCGTCTTATCCATCCCTTGCATGTTATAGTTCATCACGAAGCTCTTGTAGCTTGGTGGCGGTGATTGGAGAATTATGTCTATGACGCTATCATCCAGAAGATTAACTCCCAGTTGAATCAAGTGATTATTATACCCAGACATTTTGAGTATATGCTCACTGACAGAACTATTCTCCTCCATCTTGCAGCTGTAGAACTTATTGGAGACTTCATATCTCTCAATCCGGGCATTTGCTTGAAATATTAACTTCAACTCCTGGAACATCTCATATGCTCCATGATGTTCAAAACGTCGTTGAAGTCCTGGTTCTAAGCCATAAAGCATGGCACATTGAACTATCGAGTAGTCATCAGCTTTGCTCTGCCAGACGTTCTTAACGTCGTCAGTTGCATCAGCAGCAGGCCTGGCACCCAGCGGTGCTTTCAGGACGTAATTCTTCTGTGCAGCAATGAGGATAATCCTCAAGTTACGGACCCAGTCCGTGTAATTGTTACCATCATCTTTCAACTTTGCTTTCTCAAGGAATGCATTAAAATTCAACGGAACAACAGCACGGACCATCTATCTACAATCGACATAGACAAGCAAGATACTATCAGGTACTAAGTTCATGATAAATTTAAGTTCAATTAATCATATTATTTAAGAACTCCCACTTAGATAGACATCCCTCTAATCCTCTAAGCGATCACGTGATCCATATCAACTAAACCATGTCCGATCATCACGTGAGATGGAGTAGTTTCAACGGTGAACATCACTATGTTGATCATATCTACTATATGATTCACGCTCAACCTTTCGGTCTCCGTGTTCCGAGGCCATATCTGTTATATGCTAGGCTCGTCAAGTTTAACCTGAGTATTCCGCGTGTGCAACTGTTTTGCGCCCGTTGTATTTAAACGTAGAGCCTATCACACCCGATCATCACGTGGTGTCTCAGCACGAAGAACTTTCGCAACGGTGCATACTCAGGGAGAACACTTATACTTTGATAATTTAGTGAGGGATCATCTTATAATGCTACCGTCAATCAAAGCAAGATAAGATGCATAAAAGATAAACATCACATGCAATCAATATAAGTGATATGATATGGCCATCATCATCTTGTGCTTGTGATCTCCATCTGCGAAGCACCGTCATGATCACCATCGTCACCGGCGCGACACCTTGATCTTCATCGTAGCATCGTTGTTGTCTCGCCAATCTTATGCTTCTACGACTATCGCTACCGCTTAGTGATAAAGTAAAGCATTACAGGGCGATTGCATTGCATACAGTAAAGCGACAACCATATGGCTCCTGCCAGTTGCCGATAACTCGGTTACAAAACATGATCATCTCATACAATAAAATTTAGCATCATGTCTTGACCATATCACATCACAACATGCCCTGAAAAAACAAGTTAGACGTCCTCTACTTTGTTGTTGCAAATTTTACGTGGCTGCTAGGGCTTAGTAAGAACCGTTCTTACCTACGTATCAAAACCACAATGATAGTTTGTCAAGTTGGTGCTGTTTTAACCTTCGCAAGGACCGGGCGTAGCCACACTCGGTTCAACTAAAGTTGAAGAAACTGACACCCGCCAACCACCTGTGTGCAAAGCACGTCGGTAGAACCAGTCTCGCGTAAGCGTACGCGTAATGTCGGTCCGGGCCGCTTCATCCAACAATACCGCCGAACCAAAGTATGACATGCTGGTAAGCAGTATGACTTATATCGCCCACAACTCACTTGTGTTCTACTCGTGCATATAACATCAACGCATAAAACCTGGCTCGGATGCCACTGTTGGGGAACGTAGTAATTTCAAAAAATTTCCTACGCACACGCAAGATCATGGTGATGCATAGCAACGAGAGGGGAGAGTGTTGTCCACGTACCCTCGTAGACCGAAAGCGGAAGCGTTAGCACAACGCGGTTGATGTAGTCGTACGTCTTCACGATCCGACCGATCAAGTACCGAACGCACGGCACCTCCGAGTTCAGCACACGTTCAGCCCGATGACGTCCGTCGAACTCCGATCCAGCCGAGTGTTGAGGGAGAGTTTCGTCAGCACGACGGCGTGGTGACAATGATGATGTTCTACCGACGCAGGGCTTCGCCTAAGCACTGTTACAGTATTATCGAGGTGGACTATGGTGGAGGGGGGCACCGTACACGGTTAAAAGATCAAGCGATCAATTGTTGTGTCCTTGGGGTGCCCCCCTGCCCCCGTATATAAAGGAGCATGGGGGGAGGTGCGGCCGGCGAGGGAGGAGGCGCGCCAGGAGGAGTCCTACTCCCACCGGGAGTAGGACTCCCTCCCTTCCTTGTTGGAATAGGAGAAGGGGGAAAGAGGTGGAGGAGAGGAAGGAAAGGGGGGGCGCCGCCCCCCTCTCCTTGTCCTATTCGGACTAGGGGGGAGGGGCGCGCAGCCCTTGCCCTGGCCACCTCTCCTCATCTCCACTAAGGCCCACTATGTCCCATTATCCCCCAGGGGGTTCCGGTAACCCCTCCGGTACTCCGGTAAAATCCCGATTTCACCCGAAACACTTCCGATATCCAAATATAGGCTTCCAATATATCAATCTTCATGTCTCGACCATTTCGAGACTCCTCGTCATGTCCGTGATCACATACGGGACTCCGAACAACCTTCGGTACATCAAAACATATAAACTCATATATAACTATCATCGAAACTTTAAGCGTGCGGACCCTACGGGTTCAAGAACTATGTAGACATGACCGAGACACGTCTCCGGTCAATAACCAATAGCGGAACCTGGATGCTCATATTGGCTCCCACATATTCTACGAAGATCTTTATCGGTTAGACCGCATAACAACATACGTTGTTCCCTTTGTCATCGGTATGTTACTTGCCCGAGATTCGATCGTCGGTATCTCAATACCTAGTTCAATCTCGTTACTGGCAAGTCTCTTTTACTCGTTCCGTAATACATCATCCCACAACTAACTCATTAGTTGCAATGCTTGCAAGGCTTAAGTGATGTGCATTACCGAGAGGGCCCAGAGATACCTCTCGGACAATCGGAGTGACAAATCCTAATCTCGAAATACGCCAACCCAACAAGTACCTTCGGAGACACCTGTAGAGCACCTTTATAATCACCCAGTTACGTTGTGACGTTTGGTAGCACACAAAGTGTTCCTCCGGTAAACAGGAGTTGCATAATCTCATAGTCATAGGAACATGTATAAGTCATGAAGAAAGCAATAGCAACATACTAAACGATCGAGTGCTAAGCTAACGGAATGGGTCAAGTCAATCACATCATTCTTCTAATGATGTGATCCCGTTAATCAAATGACAACTCATTTCTATGGCTAGGAAACATAACCATCTTTGATCAACGAGCTAGTCAAGTAGAGGCATACTAGTGACACTCTGTTTGTCTATGTATTCACACAAGTATTATGTTTCCAGTTAATACAATTCTACCATGAATAATAAACATTTATCATGATATAAGGAAATAAATAATAACTTTATTATTGCCTCTAGGGCATATTTCCTTCAGATAAGGCTGTCGTTCGTGACCAAATCGTAATATCCCGAACACTTCCACATGCTGACGTGGACAGTACCCTGCACTGAGATTCGTGAACGCAAAAACAACGGCAATGAGTGCGTTCGGCGCCAAAAGACAGAAACCCGCACGTTCGGCACTTATTGATTCCGTTAATTTTTCAGCAACACTAGACTTAGTACAAAATCAGAACAATCATACAATGCATTTTTTCACGATCCTGCAAATTCCTGGCTCCATTTAGATTTAGTAGGAAGCAGCGGAAGAACAAGATAGTAATGATCCGAAAATCAAAGAAAAGAAAAAGAGAACGACAACCCTATTGGTTGCAGAACAACACTACACTCACATGGTGCATCGCCATCCACCCACGACAAGACAACGAAGTTTCGACTCTGATGGAGAACTACGGAGAACTAGGCAAGGCTGGCGTCACGGAAGATCGCCGAACGGACCACCTGTCGTCCATCACCGTGCGCCATCGGGGACTTGCCACCGCAACTCCAACTTCACAGCAACAAGCAGCCGAGGCAATCCAACAGACACGCCGAAGAAGAGCCGACTGCCACAACCAATGCCACACCTCCGACAATGCTCACCCCCGTCATCGTCGCCACAGAACCTAACCGCCCACACTGTCGGACAGGCACCAGTCAATCATAATGTCGTGCACATCCAGCCCGTAGGAGGCACCAATGGGACACATATCTTCAAGATGAAGTCCTAAAGAGGGGAAACGACGTTGAACAATACACCATCGCATGACCCTGGAGCAGGATCTTAGCTTTCACCCGAAGATCTTGATCCGAGAGTAGAGGATTTTGATCCCGACGATGCCTCCAAGGAGGATAACGACGCCCATGGGCTCCATCGCCGCCAACCGTCAAGCACCGACCAGGCTTTCTCCCGGAGCAACCACTCCCACGCAGTCGGCCAAGGACGACAAATACCTTCACTGGACCGCGTATGTAACACCCCGGATGTAACTTGCCATGTTTGTAACTCCGACTCTTGCCATTTCCGGCTATGTGCTATGATATTCCCTCCGTGGTCTAGTTTTTGTTTTTTTCGTTTTGCATTTTGTCCATGTCATGCATTTCATATCATGTCATCATGTGCATTGCATTTGCATACGTGTTCGTCTCATGCATCCGAGCATTTTTCCCGTTGTCCGTTTTGCAATCCGGCGCTCCTATCTCCTCTGGTGCACCCCTCTTGTTTTCTTTCGTGAGCGGGTGTCAAACGTTCTCGGAATGGACCGAGGCTTGTCAAGTGGCCTTGATACCACCGGTAGACCACCGGTCAAGTTTCGTTCCATTTGGAGGTCGTTTGGTACTCCAACGGTTAACTGGGTAACCGCAAAGCCCATCTGTGTGTTGCAGCAAAATCCCCTCTCTAAACAGCCCAAAACCCACCAAACTCTCTTCCATGCTGTAGGTCGTTCGATCACGATCGTGTGGGCGAAAACCGCACCTCATTTGGAGCCTCCTAGCTCCCTCTACCTATTTATATGTGAGCCCTCCCGAAAACGAACGCAGGCGAAACCCTAACCCGCTCCTCGCGCCGCGCCGGACACGTCCGCCGCCGGCCGGACGCACCGGCCGCAGCCAACCAGCGCTTGCCAAGTGTCACCCATACACCGGAGCCCGCCGCCGGCCCGCGAAGCCCGTCCCCGGCCCCCGTGGCCCGAGCCCGCACAGTCCACCGCGCGCGCCTCCCGCCGGCCGGCCCCGCCGCCTCGGCGCCGCCGCACCCGGCCGCCGGCGCCCCTCGTCGCCGCACCGCCGCCGCGCCTCCCGTCCGCCGCCGCGGCTCGGCGCCGCCGTAGCCCGTCGCCGGCGCCTCCCTCCGGCCTCGCCTCCCCTCCCTCCGGCTCCTTCCTCTCCTTCCCCGACCGCGCCCTCCTCCACTCCGGCAAGGCTCCGGCCGCCCCGACCTCGACGAGCTCGCCAGATCTCGATCCAGTACCGTACGTTGACTTTCCCCGAGACCCCGAAATTTCACCAAGTCTCGATGATTTCACAGTATATGCCCATGTTCATCAGTGCATAACTCTCTGCATATAGCTCCGTTTCGTGCGTGTAATATGTCAAATTGTTCGCCTCGTGATGCTCTACATTTTGTTCAATTGCACCATGTTCGTTAGAGGTCATCTTGATGCCCAAATCTCTATTGCAAGAGGGCTAGTTGCTGTTATCTGCTGGTTCTTTTCAGAACTTGGAGATTTGTCATTTTTGTATCATTTAATCTGTGCATCTTATGGGCATGAGCTCTACATGTGTTTTGTTATATGCCATGCCATCTTTCCAGTGGTGTATGCCATGTATTTTTGTGATCTCTGTGGTGACTAGCACAAGCATGCAAAGTAGGCCCCGTAATGTTTCTGATTTCAGGGACTCAGTAATTTCTCCAAGTCCTTGTCTGCTGTTATTTTGTTGCCATGTAAACTTGATGCTACAGAGAGATCCATGCATATTTTGGAGATGTTCAGTAAGGATGTTTTGTAGATATTGTTGTAATTGATCCATTCCTGCCATTGTTTGCAATTATGGAGTGCCATAGCATGACTCAATCTTGCTCTACTTTTGCTATAACATATTTCTGGCAGATTCTTAACATGGTATGCAATTTTGCCAAGCTTGTTGTAGTTGATCCATACTTGCTATGCTTTTGTTCTTGCCATGGGTAGCTTCATAAACATGCCATCTTTCTGTAGTTATGCTTGTTTTGTCATGCATTGCTCTGTAGTGAGTGCATCAAGCTCACAAAGAGGCCTTCATTTATTGTTTCTGCCATGCTCTGTTTTCTGCTAAGTCTGAAACCTGATAACGAAACTTTCTATGTTTACAAGGTTGCCATCATATCTTCTGGTCCTTTTTGGCTTATGGTCAGTACGGAACTTTTGTCATATGCATCTAGTAGAATACTGCCATGCCTTGTTTTGCCATGTTAAGTTCCTGTAGTATGTTGATTTCGTGCTCTGAACATTGCTACCTGATGCTGTTTTCTGGCATGTCCAGAAGTCTGTGAACCTGTTATCTTTTGCACTTTTGCCATGCTTGTTTGAGCTTGTTATATTGTGAACTAGCCGTAGCTCAGTGTTCATCTTTTGTCAAGCATCTCCTGTAGATTACTGCCATATGCTTTGTTGCTATGTTGGAGTGTTGTAGCTTTGTTACTTGTTGCATTTTAAGTGCTATCGTGCTGTTAATCGCAGATTCGTGTCATTCTTGTTTTGCTTGCATTTGCAAACCGTGCATCCGTTTCCGGTGATCTTTATATCGATTTCGACCGAAATCATCTCATCTTTCCAGTGGCATGCTTGGTTTGCCAAGTTACTGCCTTGTTCATCATTTTTCTTCCGGAGCACGCATATGCATCGCATATCATGTCTGGCATATCATTCATGTTTCGCATCATGTTGCTTGTGCTTTTCTCGTGATTGATTGTGGTTCCGTTGCTTGTGTTCTTGTTTTGGGTAGAGCCGGGAGACGAGTTCGTGAACGAGGAACCTGTTGAGTACGCTTACGAGGATCAAGCTTTCGACAACTCTGAGAACCTTGCAGGCAAGATGACCACCCCTCGAAATCACTTCTATCTTTGCTTTGCTAGTTGTTCGCTCTATTGCCATGCCGCGTTACCTATCACTTGCTATATCATGCCTCCCATATTTCCATGTCAGCTTCTAACCATCCTTTCCTAGCAAACCGTTGTTTGGCTAAGTTACCGCTTTTGCTCAGCCCTTCTTATAGCGTTGCTAGTTGCACATGAAGTTGAAGTTTGTTCCATGTTGGAACATGGATATGTTGGGATATCACAATATCTCTTATTTAATTAATGCATCTATATATATTTGGTAAAGGGTGGAAGGCTCACCCTTCTGCCTAGTGTTTTGTTCCACTCTTGCCGTCCTAGTTTCTGTCATACCAGTATTATGTTCCTTGAGTTTGCGTTTCTTACGCGGTTGGGTGATTTATGGGACCCCCTTGACAGTTCGCCTTGAATAAAACTCCTCCAGCAAGGCCCAACCTTGGTTTTACCATTTGCCACCTAAGCCTTGTCCCCCGGGTTTTCTAGAGCCCGAGGGTCATCTTTATTTTAAACCCCCGGGCCAGTGTTCCTCTGAGTGCTGGTCCAAACTAGAGCCCTTTGCAGCGCCACCTTGGGCTAAGTTGGGACACCCCTGCAGGGTATTATCTTTCGAAAGCCATGCTCGCGGTTATGAGGCAGATGGGAATTTGTTAATGTCCGGTTGTAGAGAACTTGTCACTTGACCCAGTTAAAATACATCAACTGCGTGTGTAGCCGTGATGGTCTCTTCTCGGCGGAGTCCGGGAAGTGAACATGGTCTGAGTTATGTTTTGACGTAAGTAGGAGTTCAGGATCACTTCTTGGTCATTGCTAGATGACGACCGTTACGTTGCTTCTTTTCTCGCTCTCTTTTGCGTATGTTAGCCACCATATATGCTTATTGCCGCTGCAGCTCCACCTCACTACACCATCCTTTCCTATAAGCTTAAATAGTCTTGATCTCGCGGGTGTGAGATTGCTGAGTCCTCGTGACTCACAGATTCTACCAAAACAGTTGCAGGTGCCGACGATGCCAGTGCAGATGATGGGGTCGATCTCAAGTGGGAGTTCGATGAGGAACGTGGTCGTTACTATGTGTCTTTTCCTGATGATCAGTAGTGGAGCCCAGTTGGGACGATCGGGGATCTAGCATTTGGGGTTATCTTATTTTTATTTAGATCTTGACCGTAGTCGGTCTATGTGTGTATTTTGGATGATGTATGGATTATATTAATGTATTGTGTGAAGTGGCGATTGTAAGCCAACTCTTTATCCCATTCTTGTTCATTACATGGGATTGTGTGAAGATGACCCTTCTTACGGCAAAACCACAATGCGGTTATGCCTCTAAGTCGTGCCTCGACACGTGGGAGATATAGCCGCATCGTGGGCGTTTCAGCGTACCCCCAACGCAGCGAGCACCTTCCTCGCAGCCGACAAACGCAGGCTCGCTGCACAACAGTGAGCCGCACTGGCGTCGGGCTTGCATAAGCTAGATCGGGTCCCTGCACCCCACGCATCCACCATGTTTGGAGCCTCCGTGCTACAGCAAGCGCCATCCGGGCATCACCAACAGTTGGCAGTACCCTCCCGGGCTGCCAGATCCGCATCCCCGGGCTGGAGACCAACGTCCAGACCCCATGATCGAAGCCGTGCCGACGCCCATTGACCACACTCCACCAACGCGAGCACCTACTGCTTGCCAGATCCTACGCCGTCTGTTGCATCCCAGGTCACCAGCTGGCCGGATCTGCAAGAGCCCCCCCATGTCAGCCGCCATTGGCGCTCCACACGCTGGCTTCACGCACCACCCCCATTGCTGGAGAGAAGATGCCTCGCCGCCACCCTCCTTGAAAGCGCAGCGAACTTTCTTGCAGGCTTCCTCAGGTGACAACAAGGGGAAGAGATTATGGGAGGGTGGCTGGCTTGCGGCACCACGTGAGTCGCCCCAAGAGGAGCGACGCGGGGGACAAGCGAAGCGAGCCACAATGCATATAGTTGAATATCTTTGCATACAGATCATTGAAAATTCACATTGATTTACAAAGAATCACTGCATAGCATCTTCAGCAACCCGGCGATCAAAACGACCAGCGAGAGAGAGAGAAAAAAAAGCCCAGAACATGGGCTCGGGAAAAAGACTCTCTACGGCAGCCGGTCAACATGACCGGCGGACGAGCCCTAGGTACGGGCGGCGCGGCCCCCGGCAGCCGTCATGGAGACCGACCGCCCCAGGGGCAGCACGCGGATGCGGAAGCGACGACGGCTAGGGTTTAGGATCGAGGGAAGCTCTGATACCATGTTAGAAGGGAGAGAGAGGGATTGTTGCGGAATATGATTGATGTATTATTGAGCCGCGAGGGCGAGTATATATATTGAGTACATGACTTGGAGGGCAAGAAATCTCTCGTGAAGATAAGGTAGGAGACAGGTTACAAATACTAGACTACCAAATACAAGTAAGCCAAATATATCTCTAACAGTCGAGAAGCGATAAGCTTCTGACATCATTGCATCTTTTTTAAGAAGATAGACCGTCACTATGAATCTTCTATGCTTATCACATAGAAGATTCATACTCAGGGTCTAACTCCTTGACAAGGGAAACATTCATGTCAGTACTGCTTTTATGAATCACAATGTGTCGATAAAAAATCAATGAACAAAATAAAAATCTAAAAAATCTACTGTCATTATAGTAGGGGTATCAACGTACATGAACGAGGCGAACTTGACACTCGATGAACAATCATTAGTTGATGAAATGCAGTCTAGTGTCAAGTCATCTCGTTCACATAGCGAGAATTGATAGACCTATACAACAACAGAGAAGCTTGCCGCCATCCGCCGGCGCACCTATTTCAGCCGGTCAGCGTCCGCTTCTCGTTGCGATGTGGGACTAAAATTTGGGTGCACCGATGAGAGAGGAAGGAGCTTTTGTCGCTGCAGGTGGGACCGCCACGACTTGCAGCGGGGTCGGCGGACGCGTCCGGGCACCCTCATATTCGTTCCATTTTTGGCCGGATACGATGGGCGTCGGTCAGTCCAGACGTTTGAGACCCGTTTAAGACGCTCGCCTTGATTGAAATTTTATGACCGGTCGGTGACGGCGCCGTCCAACCATGCGTTTGAATCGGGTTTGGGGTGCTCGGTGTAGATACTCTTACTACAGCAGCTCCCCATGAAATCTGCAGCGGTGCAGGCCTCCGCATAAAGAAAGGGAACGTGGCCAGTCCGAGTCCAAGCAGCGCCGAATTCCGAAAACGCGTGTTGCAGAACACAATCATCACGCGCTCCGGCCTCCGGGGTACGATCTCGATCGCCGTCCTCTTGTTTTACTCTATCAATCGCGCCTCGTGAATGATACACGCCGAGACGATCAGAGTGCAGCAGTACTAGTAGTACTTATAATATAACGGCTTGGATCGAGTAGTAGCAGCATGATGTTTGTTTTCCCTCGTGCCGCCCAAGACATTCATATATTACTACTACCCCGATCATCACTGTATCTTATTCGATCGCGTGATCGCGTCGCAGTAGCACCAACGAACACTGTGCATGGCAATGGCATGCATGCATAGCACCGGCCGATCTGGGCGGCCGGCAGGGCGGTCTTTGATTCCCTTCCCTGGTGGCCTGGCCGCACAGCACAGGGCCCTATGAACTTTGGGCTCCGGCCGGCAGGCGATCGATTAAACAAAAAGATCGGGCAAAGATCTGATGCATGAGAATGTTCTCTTGGGGCGCGATCGGGCCTCATCATGCCGGTTTCCCCCTCGAATCTCTCCTCTCTCTCTCCTCTCTTCTCGTTCTCTTCTGCCCCGCGCCCCGATCGATGGCCGATGGCGATGGATTGGATCGGGAACACCAAGTTTGTTTTTTACTGTCGTGCTCGCTCCTCTTCCCCGCGGCATCGCCATGCATGGATTCCTTCCGAGGAAAGGAAAGGAATAAAGCGCCCCCGGGCCGATCTGATAAAGCCGTGACGTATCCCACCGCCAATTGTTTAGCCCCGCTCCGCTCCGCTGCTCCCGGGTGAAGTGAATGGCCCGACAAACGACAAGACCATTCTGATCTGAAGCCCATCTTCCACCTCTTCTCTTTTGCAAGAAACTCTGAAATTCATCGAGCCGTAGGCGTTCATGCATGCAAAGCAACCAGAGCCGGCCTTTTCGAATGCTGCGAAAATATGATCAAAATTTCCGCGCCCAACAGTTGGGCGTGAGACTCACCAAGCCGTGGCGTGGCGGTGGTAAAAAGGGAGGGTTTTCCACGACGCTTTTGGATGGATTTGGCAGCGAAGAGCAGCCCGGGCCGGCGCAGCGCACAAGGAGCATGTTTTCTCCTCTTCTTCTTCAAGGAAAAAGCGCATGTTTTGTGGCGAGGGGGAGGGCCAGCGCGTGCCTTTGCGGTCCTGGGCCTTTAACCTTTTTGAACAGGTTCACGACGGTGCTTTGCAGAGCAGAGGGGCACGAATCCCCCGGATTGACCCATCATCACGTTAGGCAAAGCACGTAGGACCCCGCTTCCGCTCTGCTCTAATCTTCTGCTGCAGTCCGGTCTCGCTTCCGCCTTTCGCAGGGCGCGCCTGCTGCTGCTGCGGCTTCCAACTCGACTTGGCGATGGATGGACCGATCGAGAGCGCGGGAAAAGACACGGCGCCCCCACACCCCATATTCCCGACGCGCATCGAGTCCTGCGCTGCGTCTGCGTGCGCCCACACCCACACCCACACCCAGACGAAGGCGAAGGATGAATGGACGCGGAGGAGGAGGAGGAGCAGGAGGAAAAGCGTCGGAGGAGGGTACAAGAGTTGGTTTCCTGGCGTCGCGTCCCGTCACTCTATTCTACTCTACGTATGCCCTGCTGCTTGCTGCTTGCTGCCCGCACCCGTCCAATCGGGCCGTCCATCCGTCTCAGCGTCTGTGCATCTTTCCCGAGCTCCTCCGAAAGCGCTCGACAGACAGACAGACAGACGGACGGACACAGCGACTACTGACCGACCGCCGCGATGGCCATCCACTCGGCAATGCGCTCGCTCGCCGCTGTTGCTGTTGATCGATGGACTAGCGTGCCCAGACTCTGATACATCGCTTCTTTCCGTCCGTAAGGCCATCTCCACCGCGCGACTCTAAACGGCCGACCGGTTTGGCCGGATTTTGTCCCTTTGGGGCGCCAATGGGTTCGCCCGTGTCCGCCTCTTTTCGTTGGGTCGTGCGTGCGTCCATCGTGCGGCCGCACCCCAAATAACGTCCGCGTTGGACATGATTTAAAAAACACAAAAACGTAAATAAAATGATTTAAAAAAGTAAATAAGCGCAGTTTAATAAACTTAAAACTTAGTTAGGGGGTCATGGGCATAAAACGGCCCAGTTTCACGTCGAACTTGACATAATTAATAAACATAAAAAGGAAAATCTCCTGCCCGTGCCCGTCGATGCCGTCGCCGTCGCCGTCTTCAGTGGCCGCCGGCGTCGTCGTCGTCGCTGACGAGGTCCACGTAGGCTGGCGGCGTCCAGAGGTGGGCCGGCGGTGCGTGGTAGACGGGGGCGGGCTGGACGGCGGGAGGTGCCTGCACGACCTCCTCCCATCGCGACGCCTCCCGCTCCGGTGACCGCGGCGGCGTGGGGCGCCAGTTCACGCACCCCAGGGCATCGGCCATCTCTTTCTGCAGTGCACGACCAGTCCCACCCCTGGCCCATCAGGCCCGGGTGGAACGCGGCCACCGGCTCCTCCTCCATTGCTTCCTCCCTCCTTTCCTCCTCTTTGATGGCCACCATGTGCAGCTCGGGGAAGGCGATGTCGCCGGCGGCAGAGAGTGCCATCGCCTCCTCCAAGCCGTCCCACTTAAAGAAAGACGGCGACCTTTCGATGTGCGGATGACAGGTGGGGCCGCCCGCTCGTGCGCATTGATGTGGGCGGGTGGGAGGTAGGTGGCCGCCTGCCACGCGGCCCCGACGCGGACGAGGCGCGCGTCCGTTTGGTGTCCGCCGCGACCCAAACCTGGCGCAAGTTTGCGCTCGAAATGGGTCGGCCCGGACACAAAACGGACAAGATGGGTCCGGGCCGTCGCGCGTTGTGCCGCCTCGTTTGTCCCTTTTACCACAACGGACGGGGCCGGACAGGATGGGGTCGCGCGGTGGAGTTGGCCTAACTCATGATGCGCCATTCGTACCGTGGCTTTGGAAACTTCGCTTTGTCCTCATCCACGCTCACGGACACAACGTACTACGACAGCATTCCTTTTCATTATTTATCCAACTCGATGAGCATGAGCCTGATCGCCAAGCTGCCTTGTCCTAAAAGGAAGGGAAAAAAATCGCTTGTAATGTCCTTCGAGTACGTGGATAAGAAAACATGGAGGAATATAGGAACAGTCGCGCCAATAACGCACGGTAGAGTGAGTGAACAGTACCACTACCCCCAACTAGGGCAGCCTACTCTAGGGCGTGCCATCATCACAACACACGGAGAGAATATAGAGAGATGACAGGGGCCGCGGCCGGAAGAGAATCTGTCACCGCATCGCCTCCATGATCGGTGGTCATGTCCGGGAGAAGAGCGGCAGCGCGGCGAGCCAGGCGCAGCCCGGGTTTCTAGGAGCCGGCCAGTCAATCCCACCCTCTGCACACACAAACACAAGCCCGGCCACCACACACACCAGTACCACTGGCTATCCGTAGCTACCGGGTGGGTGTGGGTGCACGTAGCCTCTCTTATCTTTACCCTAGGGTGAGAAGGGAAGCTGTCCGTCACTTTGTTTCCCCTGCACTGCCTTTGAACCGGGTCGGCCCCGAAGAAGGGAGACCCCCTCTCGTCACGCTGTCTGTCAGCAGTAGCGAGCGAGCCAGCCAGCCGGCGACCGGCCCTGGCCCGGCGCGGCGAGGCGAGAGAATCTGGGGGTGGCGTGGTGGTGGCGGCGGTCTGATCCGCCGTCGTTTTCGCCGTGGCACGTACGATACGGCCGCCTGTCGGGGGCTCCGCGTCCGCGTGCATGCATGCATGCATGCGTGGCCTGCACTGTCGCTGCCCGGCAAGCTTCTGCCCGGCCGCCCGCCCGTTTCCCTGGCGTGCCGTCGCGGAATAGTTTGACCGGACCGGACCGAGCGGGCTCGCGGGTGTGCTGCTGGCCTGGCTAATCATCAGTCTTGGCGACCAAGCGCGCGCAAAGCCTTGATTACGGCTAGGTACTGATGATCTGCAGTTCCCAACGTGCTGCAATTGCAGGCTAATCCGATCAATGCATAGGGAAAGCAGGTGTGGACTGTTGGTGGGCAGTGGTGGAAGGATATGGCCGTGAGGGCCATGGGCGTTATGAGATGAGCCGTGGAGGGGCGTGCGTACGTACTGCTGGCGTGGGGTGGATGGGTTGGTGTGGTGTGGGCAGGGGGGCACGCCGGGCCACCGTATGTCGACCGACGCGACCGGCCATGCATATGCATGCACGTCGTGACCGAGACCCGGCCGGACGACCGGTCTGGGATGCTGCTTGCACTTTTGCAGGGCGGAGGACGCCAATCTCCGTTCCCCGGTGTACAACAGCATGCCCGGGCCCGGCAGCAGCTGCCCTAGCTAGCTGGGTAGAGGAAGCGGAGAATATCAGTAGCACTGCACGCGTGGCAGTGCCTGTGTCTACCAGTCCATGCGGAAACCACCGTGTCCGTGCTTGCATTTTCTCTCGTTCATGGAGTACTTCATACATGAGCCACTCGACTCGAGGCTTCTTGCAAAGTAGCTAGAGTAACACAAGAGTGTACCTAAACTGAGCACTTTGGTGTAACAAACTGGCTGGTGCTATGGCGCGAGTGATCTCAGTTAGATCGCCCGCGAAAAGGAAAAGTAATCATGGTGATAGCAGGCTAGCTATGCAAGACGGATTGATCAAAAAGCGTTTCGACACGATGTTATTATGGAGTCTGGTCGCTTCACCTCACATCAAACAACACAATGAAGCCCGCGGTCATACAAACGGTTCTCCTTTTCTGACCATGACACCGCCAAAAGCACTTGTGTTGCAATCATGCGGCGGTGATCGATCGGGGACTTGCAGATGAAAACGAGAACTTGAAAAGTAGTGTTTAAATATACATGTAGAGTTTTTCTTTTTCTTTTTCTTTTTCTTTTTCTTTTTACAAACAAGATAGAAGTAGATTTAATTGGCAGAAGTGGTGGTTTCTTAGAGCAACTCTAGTAGAGTCGTCATATAGGTAGTTGGTATATCGCGTATGATCCATATGGATATGGAAGCTGAGATGGTTGTGCGCAACACAGACTCGACATATGCGGCCTATATTTTCTTTCTTTTCAGTTTTTTTGTTGCATTAACTCAAAAATCTACACACTAATTTGAAATAACGTCACGTTTTAAAGTTGTTATGTAGGGGTAGAAAAGTCGATTAGCGACATTTTCGTACTAAAATGATGACTTATTACATCTTGGGAGAAGCACTAGTTGCTCCCCACCCAACGACAGTGAAGGCTATGCACAGGGCACATGCATATGTGACGATTCCACTCATTCTTTACGTGCGACCGTGAGACGGTCCGATGACCTCGTTTTCATTGTATTCTTATCGGCGATCATCGAGGTCAGGTACGACTTTTCATGAGGGCAAGCAACAATATGGTGTGGTATGTCTCGATGAATGACACCATGCTCACGTCGAATGTGCACCATTGGATGCGGGCCTCTCAGCCGCTAATTCCACACGTTTCTCCTCTTAATAAAGCCACACCACGTGTCCATATCGGCCTTTATGCATGCTCAACGGCGGTGGCCTCTTCTGCAGCGAGAGCGGCACTTAGTTCAGCAGCGGGCCAAGCAGCATCTCGACGGGGAGAGGGGCGGAGGTTGTGGGTGTCGGTGAGGGCAGTGTAGGCGCGGTTATGGGAGCCAGTGGTGAGGAACGTGGAGACATATCGACAACCATTTTATAGCAATAGGCGGCAAGCGGCTGGAAAACGTGACGGACGGTGAGAAAATGTGGCCGGAAACGTGTTGGCAGTGGCAGCGGGAAGTTGGCACGCGGCGGCTACCATCAATTGGTATGCTTCCCGATGCTATGGCCATCTAACCGTCTGTGCCATTGGCAGGGAAAGGAGATTGGACGCGTGGGAGGCTCGGGAGGTGAAACTTTTCTCCCACACGAACGGTTGGCGGATGGCACGCCGTCTAAACCAACGCCCCCAACCTTCAAATATGGAGGCTCACATGTTGAATATGGAGCACCCTCCACAAATTATGGCAACCTGGGGCAGGATGGCGACTCTGCTAGATTGATCTTTTTTATGGAAATCATCATATCGACAGTTATTATGTCAATCACCGTGATATGACAAATCTTCTAGAGTTGCTCTTAATTCTTATACCCTAGCCATAAACTTGATGTCCATGCTTGCGTTCAGATTGGAGCCACTTGAGTTATAGGGTTCTTGCGTAGTAGAGTACTATGAAGTGAGTAATCTCGTTAGATCTCCCGCAAAAAGAAAATAAAGTAATCATAGTAATAGCAGGCTAGCTATGTAAGAGGAATTGATCAAAAAGCTTCTTGACACGATGTTACAATGGAGTATGGTCGCTTCACCTCACATCAAACAACACAATGAAGCTCACGGTCATAGGAACGGCTCTCTTTTCTGATCATGACATCGCCAAAAGCACTTGCATTTGCAATCATACGGTGGTCATCGATCAGGCACCTGCGGATGAAAACGAGAACTCGGGGCATAGTGTTATACTGTTAATTGCTCCTTTGATTCAAAGAAAATTTATAGGATTTTTGGAGGATTCGAATCCTTTTATTTATTTTTTTGCATTGGTCGTTTGATTCATACGATTGAATTCTATAGATTTTTTCTAAGAAATCATGTATACCAATTTCTTTAGTGAAAATAAAGAAATCTAGCATCCATTTTAATTTCCTTTTACAATTCCTTTATTTTTCCTCTGACATCGAACACCCTCTACAAATCCTACATAATTCAAATGGGCATTGCCACACCAATCTTGTGTAATTTTTAAGAATCCCGCGAATCAAACAGGGCCTATGATACAAAAGCAACTGGGTTGCGATCCCCAGCTCCACCCCCACCGCTGCTTCGTCAGGAAACATGATGGCGACGATAAACCCCAAGCTCGCAGCAACTTGTGTCTGCTGCAAGACCCACATTGCCGCCGGTTACATCCTGATCGCTTGTTCAAACCAAGCTGCGGCGAAAAGGAAGGTCGAGTCAAAGGTTGTCACCTCAAGCGTGACTCACAGAAATCTGGACGTTCTCGAGGCAGGCGGGCGGTCAAGGCAGCCCCGGCCGACCAAGTGAGTGATAAGCCACTCTTAGAGTTAGAGGTGGCTTTCCAAAGGCATCAAATCGTCAAGTGACGCACATACATCATGGATTTATCCATGCATGCATGCGCTTGGGTTTGAACGGAGATTATTAATCCGAATGGTCTCGGCCAAGGCTAGCGTAGCTGCTAGAGCAACGACACATGCCCTTGTACTCTAGTGGTGACCGCATGATGGGGGAATTAACGGAGATTCCCATGGTACGATCGAATCCCTATGCTGTTTGTGTTCCTTTCCTTTGCCACTTTCGGCTTTAGAGAAAATTCTCTGGTACGTGATGATTTGATTGATGTCTTGTGAGTTGGCCGCCATGATCGCTCGCTGTTTGCTTGGGACGGCCCTACCGTCGCCCGGAGTTTACTGAACACGACGTTACGTGCGGAATGTGATATGCATATGGGCTCCACTCCCATGTTGGAGTAGTACATGTCCATCAAGTATGCTCGACGTAAATCATTGCTGAAGATCGTCCGATCAGACCTCAGAGTTATTGTCACTATTAGTAGTAATATTCCTACAGTAAACTAATATAAGACCGTTTAGAGCACTACTATGTAACTATATATAGTCACTATCTTAGTTAAAAATACACCGAGTGTAACACACACTTGCACCGCGACCGCACATCACCTATTTGAGATATGAGTCAAGGTTTTCTCTTGGACATAAATGGCCATATTAATTGGATAAAACGTTCAAGATCTAGCAGAGTTGTCATACGGTTTCGGCCTGCATAGTTTTGGAAATTGATACAAATCAAATCCGCGAGCCTCATATTCCGAGGTTCGGTGGTGCTGATATGGATCAGCCACCAAACGCAACCGTCCGCGTGGGAGGGAAACTCGTTTCTTCCCCCCGCACCAAGCCCAGCAAGTGGTACTGCCGTTCGTATGGATGTCGCTTCCACTAGGAAGAAGGGCCCTTTATGGCCGTCCGCCGTCTCCCGAATTCCCCTAGCCCGCACTCGTTTCCGCCACACACCGATAGTGTTAAAAGGTCGTCGCCCTCCCCTCTTACCTTATCCATTCCATCTCTGGCGCCTCCTCTTCCACCAGTTCCACCCAATGACTTAGCGCAGGCAATCTCCCCGGTGATGAAGCAGGAGGAGCAGGACGACCTGGCACCCTTTTGGTCTAACTTCAACCACGCCTTGGTCATTAGTCCTAGGATAGCCACGGAGAGGGAGCAAATGTACGGCGGGGGAATGAGGCCCGTTTTCGCGCCATCGTGGCCCGCAATGCCATCCCCGTGCATGTCCGGCATGGGACCAAGCCGCAAAGGCACATTTCCACCTCTCGAATGTTGACACATCCCGCCGCCAGCGTCGTAGCCGCAAATAGTTAAGTTCTAGGATAATTATTAGTTTAATTATTACTTCTTCTATGAATGCAAGTCGGAATGAGACTACCCCCCCCCCCCCCCCCCCCCAATATGAATGGAATGTGTGCTTGCTATGAATTATGAATGAAATGTCTCGGGGAAGAAGCTATGACCCAATGACAGGGGTCCTACTTCGAGGGATTTTAATGCAAGCTAATTTTAGTGATTTTGACTTTGTCGTTGCTCGTTTCAGCCTTCATGTTTTTTTGCGATTGCCTCCATAGAACTTTTGGCGACCCGAATTTTGATGACTCTGCTAGAGTTGCCCTTATATAAGAGTAGAACATCTTTTTTCGTGTATCAAGATAAGACTGCAAGTTCAATCTTATACCATACCAGTAGTTGATTTAATTGTATGAACCGGAAACAGTTGAGTGTCATTATCCTTATAACTGATTTCCAAAAGGGATATGATAATGTAAAATGGCCTTTCCTCCAACAAATTCTCTGAATGGAAGGATTTTCTCCTAAGTAATCTGATTGGATTGATATCTTTGCTCATACTGGTAGTATTGCCACGAAATTTAATGACGATGTTGGTTGCTAGTTTCGGACAAAGATAAGGGGATAAGTTGTCTTGGAGTTAAACTTGAAAGTGTTAAATTTTGCTAGCAATTTGGATCAAGTTTTAATGTACTTATAGTTGTGAAACATGAAGGACTAATTATTTTCTATTCAATTTTCAGCAACAAATGTTGTTCACCTAGACTTTAGGATTGTTTTGTTAATATAAGTCCAACTAGATATATGTTTCCACGAGGGTAGTTTAATTATTCCCCAGATTTTTCGTCTACGCAAACTACTCTGGTGTCACCTGTAGCAAACTTGTTATACAAGAGTCATTTGTGAACCTTTATGCACCAAAGATCTTAGAAACCGTCAAACTACAAGTTGTTAACGGTAATGCATATGATGTTGGCCTTCGGAAATAAGAACGGAACAATCGTGAAGACAATATGGATGACTTTTTTTTACGTCAATCAAATAGAAGAGAATTAGTCTTTGTTAACATAGGAAACACCAATTTTAAATTTTCTCAAAAATGCTGCTATGGCGGCAAAAGTTGGCCAAATATGGGAACATGTTTGGTCTAAATTATGCTTTGAGTATCAGCAATAATTAGAAGTTTATATGATAGTTGAGTATGTGAAGTTTGCCAAATCAAAAGCTATTACATAGACTCTCTCAGAAATTATGATGAATTGTAATTGCTTGAATGACTAAAAACGTGGTTTGTTAGTTCCCAAAAGAGTTTATTATCTATACCTCGGCTTGTGAATAGAATATTACTTGATCATTTGAAGTATTGTGAATGAATAATTGTTGTTATGATGATGCTTATAAATATGATGCTGCCATGTTCGTATTTTCTTGTATGGACACCTCTCTCTCTAAACTTGTGGTCATGTTTATTGAGTTCAGTATTCGCTTGAGGGCAAGCGGAGTCTAAGCTTAGGGAGTTGATACGTCCATTTTGCATCATGATTTCCTACTGTTATTTATAATATTTTAGAGTTATAATTCACTTTATGGCGCAATTCTAATGCATTTTCTCTCTTAAATTGCAAGTTATATCACAAAAGGGAGATTGCCGGCAGCTGAAATTCTGAGCCTAAAAAAGCTACAACAAATATAGCTATTCTCCGGAGCTCCAAATGACCTAAAAATTTACGAAGATTTGTTTTGAAATATAAAAAATACTAGCATAAAAAGATACCAGAGAAGACCCTCCATGGCCCCACAAGCCCAGAGGGTGCACCCACCCCCAGGGCGCGCCGACTAAGCTTGTGGGGTCCATGGTGGTCCACCGATGTCCATCTTATGCTATATGAAGCCATTTACCCTAGGAAAAAAAATAGAGAGAAGACTTTCGGGGCTAGTCACCACCGTCTTGAGGTGGAACCAGAGGCGGAGCACTTCAGCTCTCTGGCGAAATGATTGTGCCGGGGATACTTCCCTCCGGGAGGAGAAATCGAAGCCATCGTCATCACCAACGTTCGTCTCATCATGGGAGGACTCATCTCCATCAACATCTTCATTAGCACCATCTCATCTACAAACCCTAGTTCTACCCTTGCTTTCAATCTTTGTATCAAACCTTAAATTGGTATTTGGGGGTGCTAGTAGTGTTGATTACATCTCGGAGTTGATGCTAGTTGGTTTACTTGGTGGAAAATTATATGTTCAAATTGTTAATCATATATTTATCTCCTCTGATCATGAACATGAATATGATTTGTGAGTAGTTCTGTTTATCTTTTAGGACATTGGAGAAGTCTTGTTATAAGTAATCATGTGAAGTTGGTTTTTGTTCAATGTTTTGATGATGTGTTATGTTGTTCTTCCTCTAGTGGTGTCGTGTGAACATCGACATCGTGACATTTCACCATGTTTTGGCCTAGGGGAAGGCATTGTGGAATTAGTTTGTAGATGATTGGTTGCGGGAGTTACAAAAACATAAACCCCAGTTTATGAGTTGTTCTGTAAGGGGCTGTTTTGGATCCATATGTTTCATGCTATGGTTAGGTTTATCTTAATTCTTGTCTTGTAGCTGCGGATGCTTGCGAGAGGGGGTAATCATAAGTAGGTTATGTTGTTCAATTAAGAACAACACCTTAGCTCTGGTCCACTCACATGACAACTTATCAAAGCAATGAATGTGAGTCAATGAATCATGGTGAAAATAACTAAAAGAAATTCCTGTGTGTCCTCGAGAACATTTTAATCACTATAAGAAGTACTTGTGGCTTATCCTTAGCAATAATAAGGATTGGGCAGTTAGCTGCACCTTGTTACTTGTCACTTGTTACCAATTATCTTGCTATCAAAACTATCTCACAACACTTGCAGAGAATACCATGCTGAAAACCGCTTATTGGTTCTTTCTGCTTCTCGTTGGGTTCGACACTCTTACTTATCGAAAGGAATACGACTGATACCCTATACTTGTGGGTCATCAGAAACAACTCCCCCAGCGTTTGGTTGACTGCAAGTGACTGGGTTGACGCACTACACATGATTTGGTAATGCATGTTGGCCCCGACGTAGTCACCTTGTACCCTATGTGGTGAGTTTACCGTCTACGACCCTAACCAGTGCTATCATTCCATGTTACATAGATCACATCGATCATAGGATAAAAACAACATCGCAATGGAGATCGAAGTTCTTGAACCCACACAACTCGATCCGACCTACACCCTTGCCTACTTCAACATTGTTCTTCTCTTCCAGCACGAACTTGGAGTAATCATCTTCCACCTCGTGCTTATCTTAAACCCTCTATAGCACCTATTTTTGTAACCATGCACTTGTTCATGTCATGTGTGCTATGAACTATAGACTCTTGGAACCCTCCTAGAGCACACCACATACCACTTCATCTAGCATGATAGAAGAGCAAAAATTCAAGCAACGGGTAAAGCAAATAGAAAATTTGCAACAGAAGAAACTTACGCATGCATGATCATATACCCAAAAGGCAACACAAGTTTGTCCTAACTACGATGGTGTGATCCTACCACCACATCCAATAAAGTGCGTAATCCTACCACCGATAGATCACCTTCACCGTGAGGGGTTAGTATATACCATCTCATCAAGATATACAAGCCAGCAAGTGTTTTAAAGCGCTAGCTACCACAGAATGTACCTCATAAGCATCATCAGCATCATGATGCACGCCATTAGCACGACCATAACTTAGCACTAGAAGTAGTGCTTTGCCAATCCAGATCCTAAGCAAAAGGACTCTATGCTCAACCCCCATGCCAATGAACCAAAGACCCTGTGCCCTATTTTCCAACAAGTGGCTAATATCCGTCGTCAGAGCAACCTGACTGAAGCCACTCTAGTCCATGACATCATTGTACAGGGAAGGGTGGAGGTTGACAGGGTTGCTCTCCCTGATGGCGGTTGCCACCTCCTTGAGGGTCTCGGCCATGCTGCTAAAGACGTTGAGCTCATCTTCTATCATGTCGCCCCTCTTCCTCTTCTTCTCAGTAGCAGGACCATGATCAATGTCGGTGGGGGGGCGGGGTGACCCCCGGGTAGGCACCGGAGCCGAGAGCATTTTTCTTTCAACATCGGGGCGGCTGGCTGTCGGTGTCAAAACCGGCGGATCTCGGGTAGGGGGTCCTGAACTGTGCGTCTAGGATCGATGGTAACAGGAGACGGGGGACACAATGTTTACCCAGGTTCGGGCCCTCTCTATGGAGGTAATACCCTACTTCCTGCTTGATTGATCTTGATGAATATGAGTATTACAAGAGTTGATCTACCACGAGATCGTAATGGCTAAACCCTAGAAGTCTAGCCTGTATGACTATGGTTATGGGTCTTCGGTCCTATAGACCTAACCCTCCGGTTTATATAGACACCGGAGGGATCTAGGGTTACACAAAGTCGGTTACAGAGAAAGGAATCTTCACGTTTGATCGCCAAGCTTGCTTTCCATGCAAAGGAGAGTCCCATCCAGACACGGATGGAGTCTTCGGTCTTCGTATCTTCACAGCCCATCAGTCTGGCCCATGGCTAACAGGCCGGACGCCCGAGGACCCCTTAGTCCAGGACTCCCTCAGTAGCCCCCGAACCAGGCTTCAATGACGAGGTGTCCGGCGCGCAGATTGTCTTCGGCATTGCAAGGCGGGTTCCTCCTCCGATGACTTAAAAGTAATGTATCCAGCCTTCCATTTAATGTCGTACCCCTCGGCTTCTGTGCGTCAACAGCTTCAGCTTCCACGTGTCGAGCAAATGCGAGAGGTCAGAGTATTTTTGCATATAACACCCTAGCCATGAAAAAGAGCGTCTATTTAAAGAGATTGGATCCCAGATCCATTCAGCACCACGCAGAAAAAATCCTCAGAGATCGCTAGAAAAAACCACCCCAACATGGCAAGCGCTCCCAGCTCTTCCTCCCGCCCCTGCAGCCCAGAAAAAGGTGAGTGGGAGAGGTGCTCCGTATCCCATGATCAGCTGGAGAAGCTGCAAACACAGGGATTTCTTCCCCCCCGCAGATCTAGTCCCTGTTCGAGCAGGATTGACCGTCTTCAATGGCGGGGCTCAGGCTGAAGATTTCCCCAATCCATCCGGGGGGAACGAGTGTGTTTTGTCCCTTATCTGCTAAGAGGTGTCGGATTTCCAATTCATCCATTCCTCCGCGGGGGGCTTCTGGAGTATTATGGCCTCCAATTGCACAACTTTACTCCGGCATCCATCCTGCATATCGCGGGCTATGTTGCCCTTTGCGAGCTATTCCTGGGTTGTGAGGACCATTTTGAATTGTGGAGAAAGTTATTCTGTCGCGTCCCGCGCAACCACGAGGGATCAATATTTGAAGTGGGCGGAGCCGAAATATGGCGCATCGCCGAGACTGGATACCTATCCGGCACACCAAAGAAGGCATCCGAACAGTGGCCGTCCGAATGGTTCTATATTGAGGACGTCGCGCTTCCAGACCCAGTTCGGAGGGGTCTCCCCGAGTTCGCGAGAGTTCCTTTGAAGAAGCACCACAGCTGGCGCCCTTGGAGCCTCGAGGAGGAAGACAGTGCGGAAGTTCGTCAACTCATGAGCAAGATAAAGACGCTCGCTCAGTCCGAAGTATCAATAGTCGAAGTAATGGCGACTTCCATAGTACGGGGGGTTCAGCCGCTTCAATACAGAGGTCTCCCCATGTGGCACTACAATGGGGAAGACGACGCCTATCGTTGCGGCAGGAAGGGTCCGGACACCCCCACCGCTCTGGCCAAAATATTGGCCGAACTGTTTAAAGGGGAGGAGGAGGAGTTCCTTCATATCAAGCGCGGAGATGGATATTCTATGTACAATCCACCTAGCTGGGTAAGTCTTAGCCCTTCTGCTCTACTTACTCCCCTCCTCAAGTCATCTTTAATGAATTTGTAATCCGCCCGTTTACTATAGCACTGGCGAAAGGTCTCCGAGGGGCTTTACAGCCCCGCCCCCCAGCCAAAGGACCACAACCAGGACCTTGACCCTGGATTCGAGGAGGATCCGGATATATTCGTGGTGCTCGAGGACGGGGTATTTTACCAGACGAGTTATGACGGCACAGAAGTGGCCATCACCGCCGATTATCTCGGTCTTCTTCCTACTTCACACGTAAGTAATCAGGAGACATTTCATCCAGAAGCGTTCTCTCATTCTGCCTCACCCACCGCACCGTTCTGTGCTCCATAGGGGAGGCATTCGGAAATGTGCCATGCTGCCTCAGGGGCATCTTCAAAGAGAGTGGCCCCCACGCCGGGCAAGCCTTTGAAGAGGAAGACGAACAAAGATACGGCCGAGCCTTCGCCGAAGAGGTATGGATTTGCAAATATATTCTTCAGCAGCCGCATCCATTAGTGATTTCTATGTTTGTCCTGTATCAGGAAAAGAGTTCGCCGGACTGTGTCCAGGGATCCAGCCGGAAATACTCCCAACAGCCGGGATCCGGTCCCAGCCAAAGAGACAAGGGCCGATATGGGAGTGACGCCGGACCGTCCTTCGGCTGAGGACTCAGAAGATATGTCCGTCACCAACTCGGAAGTGGAGAGTGCCATGAATCATCGGCACCGGAGGGCCGTTTTACGCGACCCCCGCTTCTCGGGAGAGGCGTTCAATGCCTTTAGCTTGACTGATGCATCCATCCGAGCTGCTCGAAATGGGCTTGGCAGAGCCACAGAGCAACATTTAAATGATGTGCAGGTAAATTTACTGTGTCCGGAATATGATAACCATATGCCAATAGCCCCCGAGACTTAAAGTAGTTGGTACAACTGATTTGAGGATCGTTGTATAACCAGGTTCTTACGGAGAAGAATGACCTACTAGCTCAAGAGCTAGAAAGGTTTCGGACACATCTAACTGCTGTTACCGCCGAACTGGAGAAATCCAAGAAGGCGTCACCTGGTAATATTCCCCTCCATCAAGAAAATATAATTATATTTCAGCAATGCTAACAGTATTGCATATACCATGACATAATTGTCAGAGGAATTCAAGGAGGCACTTGAAGTCGCACAAGCGAATGAACAAGAAGCCAAAAGGCTACATGCTGTGGGCGAACGTGTGCTGAAACAAGTCATTGATGAGAAAAATCAACTCCAGGATTCCAAGACCCATCTGGGCGAAGAGCTGAAGGATGTGCGGGCCCAGCTAGCCGACTCCGTGAAGGAAAATAAGAGGCTGCGAGGCGGCATATTTAGTATGTGTTCGAACTTACCACCGTGTAATTCGGCGAGGAAAGGAACTGACAAAGCTATGTCTGTAGGTATGGTGATTGGCCGTCCCGAGGAGGAGATGTCCGGATCTTCGGGCGATCTACTACAAGAGCTGTCACAAATGAACGAGCAAGCGCGACAGGCAATGCAAAGTGTTGCCAAGGCCTTATGGCCATCCGCCTCCCCTCCAGGAAGTATGGGAGAGCTTATACAGCTATTCAAGGGAGCGCGGCGGCGTTTCCGGTTATGGAAAATATCCGCCTGCCGGGAAGGTGCAAGAGAAGCATGGGCCATGGTGAAAACACGGTATACCAAGCTTGATCCGAATCATATGGCCGGGTCGGGCCTCTAGGGTCAGATGGGAAGGAAATTCCCGTGAGTTTGGTGTATAACCAAGTAGAAGTAGCCGCCAAGTATTCCTAACAGGATTGCAAATTGGACAACCAGCTGGACGGCATAGAACAG